>NC_139573.1:4565334-4775334 GCF_965112155.1 Podarcis liolepis | reverse complement strand
GTTCTGGGATAGGGAGGCGGGAGGAGGAAGAGGGTGAGGCACGAATCGCTGGGATCACCTGCACTTTTGGGGGTGGAGGTCACCAGGCACTGCCCGCCTTGCCCACAGTAGCAGCACAGAGGACCTGAGAGGCTCTTGGGGAGACCTCCTCGGAGGAAGAGGCCGGGGACCCCAGGGCAGTCAAGGACTTGGAAGAAGTCACAAAGGTCTCTTTTTTATCACATAAGTTTTTTTTTTAATACAGTAAGGTATAGTAAAGGTAAAGGGACCCCTGACCATTAGGTCCAGTCATGGCCAACTCTGGGGTTGCGGCGCTCATCTCGCTTTACTGGCCAAGGGAGCCGGTGTACTAAGCCGCTTCTGGCAAACCAGAGCAGCGCACAGAAACGCCATTTACCTTCCCACCGGAGTGGTACCTATTTATCTACTTGCACTTTGATGTGCTTTCGAACTGCTAGGTTGGCAGGAGCAGGGACCGAGCAACGGGAGCTCACCCCATCGCGGGGATTCGAACCGCCAACCTTCTGATCGGCAAGTCCTAGGCTCTGTGGTTTAACCCACAGCGCCACCCACATCCCTAAGGTAAAGTAAACTAATATAAATTTTTAAAAAACAGCTACAAGAAGTATAAAATAGAATAAGCAGAACACAGAGTTCCATCTTGATGGTGGTTCTTAACCCTTAGCACCCACAGAGAGCTCCTCCTGGCTCTGACCCCAGGTATTCCTTTCTCCTCTCAGATCTCTCCTGGAATCTTTCCTTTCTCCTCCCAGCCTCTCCCCCTGGAAGACCAACATTTCCCTGCCTCCCACCCAGGGTCCTCCATCAATCATCTACCGCCCCCATGAGTATGCAATCTCTGGACCCCAATAAAGGCCCCGAGTGGAGGACACCAAAGAAAAAAGAGAAGAAAACAGAGACAAGAACAACAAAAGGAGAAGAAGGGAAAGAGTAAAGGAAAGAGAAAGAAGCACGAAGAAGAAAGGAAAGAGCGAGAGAGAAAAGTGGAGAAAAACAGAAAAAGGAAGAGAAACAATAAAGATAAAAAGGGCTTCTGATTTTCCATCTGCTAGTTATATTACAAAAAGAAGAAAACAAGACATTCAGTCTATGATAACCATCAATCCTTTCCACTTCCTGTTAAACATTATTGCTTTTAAGTCAAAGTGTCTCAAAATCATTCATTTCTTTTCCCCGCGAAAAGTCCAAGCGGGGTTCTCGAATTGTTATTACTATTGGTAAATGTCAACCATGTTTTTTCTTCAATATCAACTTGACTTCCATTAATTGCCACCACCATTCCTCCATACTGAGTAACAGTAAATTCTTCCGCAAAGGTCCCAAGGCAACCAGAAGTGCCTTGGCTTGTGGAAGTTTCATCTGGCAGACCTCTGCAACAACCCCTCCCACCACCTCCGGAGCCCTGCCTTGATCCTGAACTCTCTTCCTTCACCCCTGCAAAGGCAGCAGGGTACCCTGGGAAGCTCAGAGTCAGTGTAGGAGGGCTTGTTGGGTTGCCAGGAGTCTCCTTGGGAGCTGGAGTTTACTCAAGGAGGAAGAAGATCCAGAAAATGGGGTGGGGTTTGGGGATCCAAAGGGTGTATAATTATAATCCGTCTTTTTTCTTTTTATTCTGTTTTGTTATTAGTATGAAAAGTGGGGAATTCGTGGAAGTGGGGTCGACTTTAGAAAAAGGATTTAAGATTTAAGAATGAGCACTGATGTATAAATTTTGATGTTGTAAAACTGGTTTTTTAAATTGAACTAAATATAAAAAGGTTAAAAATTGGGGATAAGAACTTGTTGAATTAACAATTTGAATTGGAATATAAGAAGGGGAGGTGTGGGGAAGTCAGGGAAATATGTTATAGGAAAATAAGGACTGTAAACTGTATATGCTTTCTTTTTTTTAATGTATTAAAATGGAAAATTCTTAATAAATATCTATTAAAAAAAAAAAGAAGATCCAGAAAATGACCAGGAAGACAAGAAGATATTAAGTCACCCGGAGTCCTCTGGACCAATGGAGGTGTTATGTGAATTTACAGAGCTGGCTGGGCCTCCTTCAAAAGGGTGCCACATTTTCTGTGCAGCAGGATCCAGTGCAACATGTCCTGAGGATTGTGGGTAATTTCCCCCTCTCTCAGATTCTGTTTACAATGTTACCCTTGCTTTCTGACTGAAAGAGAGACTGCCCATAGCAGCACGAAGGAAGGACCTGCTTCTTTCCTGTGGAAGATGCAGAACAGCCATCACTGAAAACCCTCTAATGCCCCTCCTCTGATCTGCTCACACTTAATGCTAGCTCAGAGGCCTGTCTGAGAGACCAAGACAAAACGGCTACTTGTTGCCCAAAGAGAGAGAGAGAGAGTTTATCATTTCCATCAGTGAAGCCCCCAAGTGCCTGTTGCTCAGGGGCGGAGGGGGATGCGGAAGGGGGATGTGGTAGGGGGATGCAGTGGGGGCGGGCCACCCCGGGTGTCACCACTGAGGGGGGTGACAAAATGCCGGGCAGGACTCACTGCAGGGCCTGCAGCGTGCCCGAGCCACATGTCTCTCCTGGGAGAGACACGGTGGCTTGGGTGCCCGCAGACTCCGCGCTGCCCAAACGGTCTGCCCGCTGCCTCCTCCCCAGCTGTAGAGTGGCTGAGTGGGAAGAGGCAGGCAGACTCTGGAGCCCCCGCGGTGCACCCTGCCCCTATGGGCGGTTCGCCCTGTTCCTTGGCACGCTGCCCCAGGTGCCCAAGCAGCTTCCTCCACCACTGCTGTTGCTACCGCCTTTTCTGCCTTCTGGAGAAAGCGAGCCTCACCTCCAAGTACATCCACTGTCGCTGGACTGTCAGCAGCATCTCAATCACCTCCAGGATGAGCGAGAGGCAGCGCTCCCAGCGGTCCACATCCTTCTCAAAGGGCTTCACGAAGCGCGAGGCCTTCATGGTGGACAAGGCCACCTGATTGTCATCCAGAGCCTGGAAGACGTCTTCGGTTCCTCTGCAGAAATGGGGAGCGTGTGAACACAGGCCTTTCTGGGCAGGGCCCAAAGCCTGGAACCCTTGCAAGGTCAGAGCACGCATGCGAGATCAGAATCCCTCTCTGGCTTCTGGCTTCTGGCTGGCCAACATAACTAGACTGACAAACCCCACTTTAGACAGTGTCTGGACCACAAGCTCCTAAATCTCCCAGGTCGTTTTATTTATTTATCCTTCAGAAAAACTGTGCTCTGCCCTTCCACCGCAGCAGCAATGATTGTGGAAGCTTGCAACAATAAAAGTATTAATGAGAGCATTAAAAAAATTAACAAAAATAAGGCAACCACAAAATTTTAAAATCAGGGATATGGACAGCAGACAAAAACCTAAAAAAGAGGGGACCAGATGTTTAAAGCTATTCAGTCCAACCGGAGAGATGCTAGCCAGAGCCCATGACAGAAGTGCAACCTGGGTCCTGCTATGGCATGTGCCGCCATCCTGGGTGAAGGGGCCACCCTTTTTTTACACCTCCTGCACTGGGCCTACCTGACACGGTGGTGTCCCTTGTCCTTGTATGGCACGATGTCCAAAGTGGTGACGTCCCAGGTCTTGGCAATGTTTGCAAGAGCCTGCAGGGAAGGGAACGAAGGCCAATTGCCAATGCTGAGTGAGAGAGAGACTGGAGGATGGGCACCCGGTGGCTAAAGCAGCAGCAGGACCACTTCCCCAAGCCACACCCACCTGTATGATGTCAGGTGGGATACAGTAAAAAAATGTGACTCCCTGCCATTTACAGGCATTTTGAGCAAAGGGAAATGGCAACCAGGTGACGGGCAGGTGGGTGGTAAAGGAGGCCAGGAGCTGGTCTGATCCAGTTGGAGATGAAGTGGGGCCCCTGCAAGTGATGCTCAAAGCACCCTTCCTTCAGAGGAAATATGGGGCAGGGCCCCAGAGCCGCCGACGCTACCTGCTCAATGGCCAGCTCCTTGGTGGCCGAGGAAGAAATCTCCCCAATCTTTTCCACGTGTTTATCCAGACCAAGCTCAATGATGTTCTCCAGCCGGAAATCCTCGGCATCCTGGTCAAATGCCCTGAGGACCAGGTCCTTCACCTGTTCCCAGTGCCTGCAGGGAACCAGAACAGGCCAGTCAGAGGGTCTCTCTCTTTTCTGGGTGAAGAGCTGAGCACTTCAGCACCAAGAAGAGTCTTTCTTATGCCTTTGAACCCTGGCTATTCATGGGCAGTCTGGGGAACGTCTCCTCTTGGCCAGACAATTCCCAGCATCTCGTCTCCACCGCCCACCGCCCTGGTCTCTGCCCATGTTGCTTTGTGGATGAGAAGATAGGCCCAAGGACACCTGAAAATCATTATCAGAAATCATGGGGTAGGTGCCAGGAGCCCCTGCAACCACCAGGTGTGCAAGACCCAAAATATATCCAGGATGGCCTGTTCCACAGTGCTATGGAGTAATATTGCCTTCATGGGAAGCAGGGCTCTTCCCAGCTCACAAATGACATCCTAAATCTATGCTCGGAGCTTGGACGACGTCTGCAGGAGTTATACCATTCATTGTGGCCTTGGCCATGTCACGGAGGGGTCTCCATGGTCCACCCTTCTTTTTCAGCTCCATAGGATCCTCATTGACCTTCCCAAAAGGAACAGCCTTAGCCAGTAATCAAATTGCCTACCTCTCTCGCAAGGCCGGGTTCCTGAGGTCTGTGATTAAGGGCATGGTCTTCTTAAACTGCTCGATCTTCGCCTTGGAGGTCTCAATGATCTCCCAGTTCCGATCCTAAAGTCAGAAAACAGTCAGCGGGAGGGCTGAAAAACATCTGCTGCGGTAACCCTGTCAGATGGGAAGGGTTGTTATTATTATTATCATCAGAACTAATATTGGGATTGCAGGCAACTGCCAATGGGCCCTTCGGCACTCATCTTGCTGCGCCTGCCTCCTCTCCCAAGAAGACAGAATCCAGGCCACCCACTGCAGCAACTGAAGTGATGCCTCCACCTTTAATCCTGGGAGACTGCTTGTCAGGGACCGTGCCGAGGAGGGCTGCACAGATGAGGAATGGTGGGAGCCTCCCTCTCCCCCTGCACCTGATCAGGATCCTGAATCTTCCCAGGAGCAGTGGGACGGTATAGATTTGGACCAGTGGTTTGCAGAGGGACATAGTTCAGAGGACAAAAGTTAGGAAGAACTGGGTGGTGAACAGCTAGGAGAAGAAGAACTGGGAGGGAGGGAGTTATAACGGACACCGGTTCACTGGAAAGGGTCCAACCGATCAGTCCAAGGTCACGGAGGTTAGATGAGGTAGCTGCACAGAAGGCATAGTGGTTGCGAGATCAGGTTGCAAGACGAGGAAGTGACTCTGGTGACTCGGGGGGGGGGAGTGGGTATAAACCTTAATTGGGAGCACCTTTACTCCGAGAATGGACTCGTTCTTCTGCTGGGATCATTAAAATCTCTTTAAATGGTAAGAGACTATATTTCCTTTGTTCTGCTTATCCGCAGCCACCCCGAACCCTGACATTGCTTTTCTTAGGACAGAAGCACAGAAGGAAAATTAGCCAATCTTGCGAAATGCCCTTTTGAGTCCCCAATGGGAAAATGATCCCCTGCGACCCCAAGAAGGGTCAGCTGGGCATCGTCGCAGGGACACGACCCACGCTTTGCCCCTTACCTTAAGCTCTTTGCTCAGCTTGTTCAGCTTGCGGAAAAGTGCGAATGCTATGTTCTCCATCACTTCCGTCTTCAGGGTCTTGAAACTCACTACCTTCCACTCGTTCCAGTGGACCTCCCACTCCTTGGTGATCTCCCACACTTGCTGGATGTAATCCAACTCCTGCAGGGGGCGCAGAAGAGAGGTCAGCGACGGCAAGCTCCCCCGCAGGCCTACCCCAGAATTCGGCTTGCTTCTTTCTGGTGCAGGAAGTGGCGGACGGGCCGGTCAAGACAAGCTCCCTCCCTGCAGAGCCAATCCTACCCTCTCCAGCTTCTGAAGGTCCTTGGAGGCCGGCTGGTCAATCTTAAAGATGCCCAGGTTAGAACGAAGGGTGTTCTCCTCCTCCTTCATCTGGGCCAGCAGCCGCCTCATTTCAGCGATCTGCTCCAGGGCAGCATCGGCCGACAAGGCGCTGGTGAAAGGACCTAGCATGGGAGGAGAGAGAGGAGTCAATAACCCCAAGCCCTTTTCCTCCTCCCTGCCCTCTCTGGTTGGCCGTCCAGTTGGATAAGGAGTCTGGAGGAAGGCGATGACAGGCGAAGGCAGCAGCGCTCAGTTCTGGAGTCAAGTGTTGCAGTTCTGATTCCTGGATTTAAAACTATGAAAAGCTGACCACGGTGAATGTATTGATCCATGAACCACCTCATAGCTACAGGGGAACCCTAGCTCCACAGGCCACAATGAATTTTATCCTGAATGGCACTAGCAGTGGCGAGGTTTCCCATGAAGGGCAGACTAAGTCTGCCTGGCCAGGGCGGGGGCAGAGAAGGGCATTGAATGAGAAGGACAGAGACCTGGTTACAGGTGTGCTAGGACGTCAGTCCAACGAGGACAGAGGCTTACTCCCGCCATAGAATTGTACAGCTGGAAGTTTGGGTGCAATGTGAACAATGGTTTGAATGACACAGTGCTTGGGCTCATGTTTTGAGTTAGCACATCCCCTACGTCTGGTTGTTCCAAGATAAGAGAGCAGGTGCACCGGGTTATCACAGCAACACCAGCAAGGTCGAGTGTGCGACTTGATGACTCATTCGCCTTCCCATTTCGGGAATGCTTTCATTATGCGAAGTCCTGTCCCGATGCATGCCCATGTCTCGTCCTGTTTGCTGTCAGGGTCTGACTCTCGAGAGTCAGGGGAAGAGGCTGCGAGTTTTACACAGCAGCGATAACTAGCATGGCGATAATGTTAGCGAATCTCTCCGTACATGTGCATCTTTACTTCAAAGACCAGAAGTACTGTATAAAGTCCACAGGAGTGTTTAGCTTTGTCTTATGTCTGGAGACAATAAAGACTTTGTTACTTTATGGGAGAGAAGTTTCCCCCTTAACTGGGGACTCAGGCAGAAGCCATTCTGCTGGGAGCAGGAAATCTCTGAAGACTCGGCTGGGGCTCCACATACATCCCATGGGTTGAGGTGTGGTGAGCTACCGACTGAATTCCACAAGTCTCCAACAGGAAGCGACCCCAAGGGTCATCTAGTCCAACCCCTTGCAATGCAGGGAACAGTGTTAAAGAATCCCAAACAGATGGCCACCCAACCACTGTTTAAAAACCTCCAGGGAAGGAGAGCCCACCACCTTCTGAGGGAGTCCATTCCATTGTTGAGCAGCTCTTACTGCACATGTAACTGCATGCAGGTTTGCACCTTCCTTCCATCACAAGATGGCTGCTGCCACAGCCAATCGTAAGCCACTTCCTTGCAAAGGCAGCTTCAGTGGCTGGGGACCAGGCAGCGGGAGAGACGGTGGCTTCTCCTTCCTGGAGAACAGTATGAACTTGCTGCACAGTAATCCCAAGGGGGGTTTACTTCCAAGTAAATGTACAAAGGATCATGCAAGAAGCCTCCCTTGTGGCGCACGCAGATGGGAGCCAGGAGGCACATTTACCAGACGCAGCCCTGGCTGCAGACCTCCAGTTAAGAGTTTAAGATGCCTGTAAAAACAGCAGGAGCCAGATTTCCATCGAGCCTGGGCTGCTTTACAGATTCTTCGGAGGCCTTTAAAACAAGCAAAGCCCAGGCTGAGGTTTCACACAGTTGACCAAGGGGGAGGGGGTGGGATTCTTTGACTTGCAAAGGAAAAGGTGCCCTTGGCTGTATAAAGACCTGGCCACCAAGGAGGGAAAGGGGGTGGGTGGGACAGAGAGAGAGACTGGGCTCCCCGCTGCGGCCATTCACCATTGGTGCCAAAGTCTTGCAGGAGAGTCTGGGCCTTCTTCTTGAAGTCGTCCGCACAGTGGATGAGGCCCGTCTTGAACTTCTCCTTGTGCTTCTTCAGCATGGCTTCGCTGTCCAGGATGCACTGCTGGAAGGCCAGCCACTCCGAGTTCAGCTCCCCCAGAAGCTGCAGCACCTGGAAGCGAGAGGGGAGGAAGAGGAGGAGGAAAAAGAGAACGCAGAGGTCAGAGGAAGGGGAGGCAAGGAGGCACTCGAGAGAAGAGAGAAGCATGACACCCCCCCCAAAAAAACAGCTGCTCCCTTGCTCTGCCTGCCCGCCACCACGCCTGCCACCCTCATCCCAGAGATCAATCAGATTTGCGGCTGCCTCTTGCCCTCAGCAGGGCGCGTAACTTAATTCCGAGAGCGTCTACCTCAGCAGAAAAGGAGAACATTATGCTCAGGATCACTTTGGCAGGGAAAGAGGGAAGAGGAGGAGGCCGCCGCCCTGCTCCTGCCGCCGCCAGAAAGCCCCTCGCACCTCTTCCTCCACTGCAACCTCGTACTTCTCGAGGATGGCAAACTGCTCGTGGATGGGGGGGATCTGCCCCTCGATCTTGGGCAGGTCGTTCTGGAGGGTCTCGTGCAGCTGCAGGCTCCGGCTGAGCTCCTCCAGGGTCTGCGGAGGACGGCTGACGCTGTGCGGGGGACAAAGGGGGTCCAGTCAGAGGGAGGATCCAGAGGCTAGCAGGGAACACTTCCGGGGGGGGGGGCAGGGAGGGCTCAGGACTCACTCGGCGGCGTTGTCCTGGAGGTAGGCATACAGCTCCCGCAGGCGGCTGGTGGCCATCTCATTCAGTAGGTTGGTGAGCTTGTGCTGCCATTCGTTGCAATGCTGGACCACGGCGGACTTCAGGTGGGAGCAGTCCAGCAGCACAAACTGGATGCTGAGCACCGTCTCCTCCTTCTGGACGTTGTTGGCCACCTCCATGTACCTGCAGGGGCCATACAAGCCCAGTAAGAAAGGCGGGAGGGCTGTGCCTGGAGACCTCGGCCCCATCCCATCCCACCCCGCTCCTTCCAGAGGCTCCAGCTTTGTGATAGAGGAACCACTGTCAGACAATGACATGCAGTGGAGCCCTCTGCATGCTGCTGAACTGTAATTCCCAATAGCTTTGACGTAAGAACCACCACCACCACCACCAATTTATTTATACCCCACCCATCTGGCTGGGTTTCCCCAGCCGCTCTGGGCGGCTCCCAACAGAATGTTAAAAACACATTAAAACATCAAACATTAAAAACTTCCCTAAACAGGGCAGCCTTCAGATGTCTTCTAAAAGGCAGCTAGTTGTTTATTTCCTTGACATCTGGTGGGAGGGCGTTTCACAGGGCGGGCGCCACCACCAAGAAGGCCCTCTGCCTGGTTCCCTGTAATTTGGCTTCTCGCAGGGAGGGAACCGCCAGAAGGCCCTCGGAGCTGGACCTCAGTGTCTGGGCAGAACAATGGGAGTGGAGACGCTCCTTCAGGTATACTAGGCTGAGGCTGTTTAGGGCTTTAAAGGTCAGCACCAACACTCTGAATTGTGCTTGGAAACGTACTGGGAGCCGATGTAGGTCTTTCAGGACCAGTGTTATGTGGTCTCAGCGGCCATTCCCTGTCCCCAGTCTGGTTGCCGCATTCTGGATTAGTTGTAGTTTCCGGGTCACCTTCAAAGGTAGCCCCACGTAGAGCACATTGCAGTAGTCCAAGCAGGAGATAACCAGAGCATGCACCACTCTAGCGAGACAGTCTGTGGGAGGGCAGGGAGGGTCTCATCCTACGTACCAGATGGAGCTGGTAGACAGCTGCCCTGGACACAGAATTGACTTGTGCCTCCATGGACACCCGTGAGTCCAAAATGACTCCCAGGACATAGCGGTTAGAGCGTCAGACTCGGGCCCAGGAGAGGGTCCAGTCCCCACTTGACCGAGAAGGCCCTCTGCCTGGTTCCCTGTAACTTGGTTTCTCACAGGGAGGGAAACGTCAGAAGGCCCTCGGAGCTGGACCTCAGTGCTGAACGATGGGGGTGGAGACGCTCCTTCAGGTATACTGGACCGAGGCCGTTTGGGGCTTTAAAGGTCAGCACTTTGAATTGGATGGAAGGTGTAATTCTGTAGTGCCACAGGTTTCCAACAGAGGGGCTGACAACTCAAGGGTAGCTGGAAAGAAGGGTGGGGCCTTTTGTGCAGACATGTTTTGTCCTTCTGTGGATGGCGGGACCCCAGTCAGAGGTGCATGGATCAGACCGAAAGGTCAAAGCAGCCACATAGGAATGGAGGAAGGTGCCTTACCCCTAGTGAGCTGGTTGGGGTCCACCTAGTTTAGCACTGTCTACACGTCTCCCAGGTTTTAGGCAGACCTCTTTCCCATTCCTGCCTGGAGATGCCAGGGGTGGGATCTGGGACCTTCTGCAGGCAAAGATGGGCTCTCTTTCCCCAAGCTCAGCCTCCTGCTTCCCCCCCTCCCACAGCCAACCAGAGGCCCCGCTGGGAAGCCCGCAAGCGGGGCCTGCAGGCAGGAGCCCTCTCCCCTGCCAGCAACTGGTATTCAGAGGAGGTCGGCTCGCCGCCTCTGCACTCAAAAGCCCGCCTGCGCTGCAGGAAAAAGGGGCTTTTGCAAAGCTGCTTGACATTCCGATGAAGTTTGCTGAACTCCTGAACAGCAGATGCTCTGGTGTCACAGTAATGAATCTAACTTACCTAGGCGTAACCTACATAGATTATAGCCAGATTCTTTAATACATCACATCCATCTAATCTGCAATCTCACCTCACCTAGACTCTAAATAGGGTATCATTTGACCCAGATCTAAATATCCCAAGATTAATTCGCTGCTTCGCGTTCTCGGCTAGCTAGTTGGAAGAGGCTGGCGGACGGGATGGAATATCTGGATATGCCTAGGGGGGCGGGAATGGTGATTTTAGGCAAAACATGCTTTCACTGTCATGCAAGACTATTCACGTAGAATCACGATGCATATACTGTGAAAGGAAGACAGACCACTGTCTAGACCTCGCAAGGTGCAAAGTGGCCCTCGGACCACGTCCGGCCTTGTTCCTGGGCTGCACAATGGGAACAGCCACTTTGGGGAGGGAGACGCAGATTCCCTCCGTGCGATTTGTTAATTGAAACAGAGCTTTCCTTCCTATCTTCCTGACTCATCGAAGCAAGGAAGGCCAGCAGGTGGAGAATTGTTTCGGGCCCCAAGGGATCTTATTAAGTCTTCCTGTTTCATTTATTAATTCCCTGTCAACGGGTCACCGGGAACACAAAGCCAAACTCTATTAACAGGGAGAGGGAGGAAACAAACACAATCGGGGCCTCCAAAGAGACAAATGGGGGCAATGGCAGCGCTTGGGGCCTGGCAGAGACGAATCGGGCGGAGGGGAGCCTTCGCGCCGCTCCCTCATTACGGGGCCCAAATTCGCCTCCGTCCCACGCAGGGCCCGTAAATTAGGCGTGTCAGAAGCGCTGAGTCAGGAAAGCACAGCAGGGGAGGGCTGGGGGGGTGGGAGAGAGAAAAGAGACGGGAGAGATTTATCCTGCCGCAAGGAAGGCCTGGCTCCCCTCAGCCGCTGCCACTTCTCCACAGCCTCGGCCCCCTGGCTTTGCCATCTGTGGGGATAAAACATGGCAGAAGAGACTCTCCTGACCGTGACTCATGAGCTGTTGTACTAACTTCCCATCAAAAGTGTGGTGGTTGGGTTTTTTTTTAGGGGGGGTCGCTTTCTTTATTTTTTTGCTTGTTGCCTTTAATCTGGGAATTCAGCTACTGAAGTACGCCGGAGAACACGGAGGCATCAAAAGCTCGTAAAACATGCTGTAAACGAAAAAGTTCAAAAGGCAAACGGCAGCTGCTTTGAAGAGGCCTCCGCCAGAGCCGCCAGCCCCAGGGACCCCCTTGACCTGCCCGTGACACCGGGCCAGTGGAGGACGCCGCTTTTTAGCTCCTTGCTTTTTTTGAACTGCGGCAAGCCTCGAACCACCGAGGAGACGGAGGCCGCCTGGCATCCTCTCCCAGCCTCCCATCTCCCTCTCGAGAGAGAGATGAACCCCGGCGGGGTGGGAGGAAAGCTGAGTCTCTCTCTCTCTCGCTGCCTCCCTGCAAAGCACTCAACATGCTTGTTCAATAAATTATTAAAAGATTAAAGGATCAGGGATGGAATCCTTCCGTTTATCCCTCTCGCGTGTACACACGAATCGCTCTCGGCCAGGATGCCTTCATCTCAGAAGGCCTTGACCGGGTTCGGAGGAGGAGGAAGAGGGAGGCAGGGAGGGAGTCTCGCCAGCTTCCCTGCCCGAGCTGGGGAAAGGACCCGAAGGCGAGGGGCCGGAGGAGATGCCTTGCTGTGTCCATCAGGCAAAAAAGAAAAGGAAGGCGGCAGGAAGGAAATCGAACTTCTCCAAGTGGCGGAGAGTAGGCAAGTCTCCACATGCATACCAAAGGCAGGGGGCTAAGTAAATAGTCCAAACTCCGTCTGATGAGCTCAACATGTCTCAGACCACCCCTAGTCTTTTTTCCCAAGCCCGCCCTCTTCCCTCTTCCACTGACGTTCCCATCCACCCTGCTGAGCAGGCATGTGACCTCTGGGTGATTTATCTTGGACGCATCTCTCTCCTTTCTCCTCCACATTCGGTCCACAGCCAAGTCGTGTCGCTTCCCCCTTTAGATCTGTGAAAATGCAGTCCTCTCTCTCTCTCTCTCTCTCTCTCTCTCTCTCTCTCTCTCTCTCTCAGATCACTCTGCGAAACTCTGGAGCACGCCCTGGCCATCTCTCACCTGGACACAGCAACCTTCTCCTCTCGGTTCTTCCTCTCATTCCCCTTGAACCCCTCACCTCCATCCAATGGTCTGCAGCCAAAGCCCCTGGCCTCTGTCATTACTCTGATCGGACAACAGCCCTCCTGAAATCCCTACACCCAGGACTGACCCTCCCAATAGGCAGAGTGAGGCAGGCACCTCCGGCGGCAATTGCTGAGAGGTGTGGAATGGTACCCACACCACCCCCAGCTAGCCTGCTGCCTCTTTTGTAGCGGATGACACCACCACTGCTCCTGTAAGGTTCAGATTCTAGTTTGGTTGGTTTATGTACATGGAAAGTGGCGGGGGCAGGTAGCATCTTCACATCCTTTGTCTTGGACCATTCCTTCCTACACCAGCTTCCTGCCCGCTCTCCAAATCAGCACAAGCACCTTGCCCTGACCTTCAAGCCCCTCTGTGACCTCGCTCCTCTCATCTCTCTGCTCTCAGATCCCAACTCGCCCCGCACGCCCTGCCTATGACCCTCGTCCCATCAGCCTCCACCATCCAAAGCCCTCCAGTTCTCTCGCTAACTCTTTCAGCTGCTTCCTGAAACGCCAGCACGACCCCCTAATTTCTCTCCCCAAACCCAATTCCCATTAATCCTTTGGCACAAATCCCCTAGTTCCCATGCTCTGTTGTAGCAAAGCCTGAGCGTGCAAAGCTGTAGCCACATCTTATTTCTCTGTTTACCCCTTCCCCTCCTAGATTTATAGAATTGGAAGGGACCTAAGGAATCACAGTCGAAGGCTCCCTGACAAGTGGCCATCCAACCTCTGTTTAAAAGCCTCCGATGGAGGGTCAACCACCTGGCCAAGGTGTCAAACGGCCCTTGCCATCAGAAAGTTCCTCCTGAGGTTTACTCAGAATCTCCTTCCTGGCTCTGTCTTCCGCGCGAGAGCCATTCAGAAGATGGCTCCCAGGTCACCTCTCCATCTTTTCTTCTCCAAGCTAAATATACCCAACCCCCCTTAACCGTTCCTCCTCTTGTTCCTCCTATGTCAATTTTTAGACTGCAAGCTCTTTGGGGCAGGGACCCTTTCCCCCATTCAGCAAAGCACCAGGCTCACAGATGGTGCTAAGATCACACATAAAAGTGATGAACAATGAATCACGGAAAACTCAGTTTCGTGCCGCCCCGCCCCCCCAATAAGGGCACCAGATGGACTGTGCCTGCCTCCCGTCCCGAGGAGGGGGCACCCACCAAGGGCAGAGGCTGTCCGCCCCAGCAAGGAGGTTTTTTACAGCCCCTGAGCCAAGCTGTCTGGCTCCTCTCGCAAGGCCAGCCCCGCCGGGCAGCGTCTCCGAGGGCGGCCTGGGCTTCCAAGCCTATTTGCCGAGTCTCCTGGAGCAGCTGGATCTTGTTTACAAAGCTCTTAATGTGACGTCTCCAGGGGGAGAGCTGTACAAACATCCAACTTGCACTCAGACTCTCTGTATTTCTCTCCCCGGTTTGGGTTTCTTAAAATCACTTTTGACATTTGCATGGAAACAGGTTTTCTTCTTCCTGCTGCTCATTCCCCCAAAAGCCATCGCTCAAGCTGCACTGAATTCCAGCCTCCTCTGGGGAAGGGGAAGGGCAGTTTCTGAGCAGCACACAGCGGTGTTCGACAAGAGTTTGCAACGTAAAGGGGAAACAGACTGCCCTCCCCGGCTTGGGCAGCAGGGAAAACACTGTGGGGGGGTTCTGATCCGCAAACCTTTGTGTGTACACAGAGGGTCGAACGGCGCCTCCAGGGTGCAATGGCCTTATCTTCACTTGGGGCAGCCGCACCACAAGTTAAAGTCCCGAATGCAAAAGCCCAAAGCTACCCTGTAGGAAAGCTTCCTATCTCGCTGTCTTGTCAGCCTGTGCTGATGGGGAAGGGCTGTAGCTCAGTGAGAAGAGCCTCTGCTTTGCATGCAGAAGGTCCCAGGTTCAAGTCCAGCAACGTTCGCAGGTACAGCTGGGAGAGATGTCCTGCCTGAAGCCCAGGAGAGACACTGCTGCCAGTAGGCAGACAGTGAGCAAGATGGGCCGGCGGTCCGACTCATTATAAGGGACCTTCCTAGGTTCCCATCATGCAACTTTGTGCTACGTCCATCTGGTCCAACCACCAGCAATGAGCAATCTCAACTGAAGCACCCATGACAGACGGCCATCCAACCTGTGCTTAAAAACCTCCAAGGAAGGAGAGTCCACCGCCTCCCGAGGAAGTCTGTTCCACTGTCAAAACAGATCTTACTGCCACAAAGTTCTTCCTGATGGTTAGTTGGACTCTCCTTCCTTGTAACTTAGAGCCCCTGGTTCGAGTCCTGCCCTCCAGAGCAGCAGAAAACAAGCTGGCAGCCCTTAAGCTGTTTGAAGAGGGCTCTCATATCACTCCTCAGTCTTCTCTTCTCTGGGCAAATCTCCCCCAGTTCCCTCAACTGTTCTTCCTGAAGGCTTGGTTTCCAGTCCCCTGATCATCTTGGTCACCGTCTTCTGTACCCATTCTAGCTTATCAATATCCTTCTTAAATTGTGGTGCCCAGAACTAGACACAGGACTCCAGGTGGCATCTGACCAAGACCAAATAAACCGGTACTAGGCTGATCGCCGAAGAATGGATGCTTTTGAATTATGGTGCTGGAGGAGACTCTTGAGAGTCTCATGGACTGCAAGAAGATCAAACCTCTCCATTCTGAAGGAAATCAGCCCTGAGTGCTCACTGGAAGGACAGATCCTGAAGCTGAGGCTCCAAGACTTTGGCCACCTCATGAGAAGAGAAGACTCCCTGGAAAAGAGCCTGATGTTGGGAAAGATGGAGGGCACAAGGAGAAGGGGACGACAGAGGATGAGATGGTTGGATGGTGTTCTTGAAGCTACCAGCATGAGTTTGATCAAACTGCGGGAGGCAGTGGGAGACAGGAGTGCCTGGTGTGCTCTGGTCCAGGGGGTCACGAAGAGTCGGACATGACTAAACGACTAAACAACAACAACAACAACAACAACAACATCCCTCGACCTGGATACTAGCCTAGAATAGCATTAGCTTTTTTTGCTGATGCGTCACATTGTTGACTCATGTTCAGCTTGTGTTCTACTAAGACCCCAAGATCCTTTTCATATGCACTGCTGTCAAGCCTGGTGTACTACTGGCAACTGAGAGATAGCAGGCCCTAAACGAGAAACCTTGGCCCCACATGCCTGCAGGGGCAGATTCCACCTTTCCAGCAAGTGACTGGCCCCTGCTAGTTACACAGCCCTCTCAGTGGAGCTCTCAAACCTTTGCCTCCTGAATCGCACCCCCCTTCCCCACCCCGCCTTCTGGTCCCTTTCAAAGCACAGCCCTGCCTTTCTTCCATACGGTCTTTCATTCGCAAAGTTCTCTGGAGCAACCACATTTGCACCTGCTGTGCCTATGGATTTGCCCAAATGCCAACTTCTATTGTATTGATCCTGCCTTGCAGTCTGCAGGCTCAAGAGCCGAGAACGAGATCCGGCTGGACTTTCCAGGTGGAAAACTGATGGCGCAATCTTAGTGGCTCACGCAGGGCATGAAAGCAACAATCCCCCCCCTCTTGTTGGGCCACGAGCATCGTTGTTGACCCCCTCACCTCTGAGCGTGGGGAGTTCCAAAGAGCCCCTTATAGGTTTTTCCTCAAACCCTCTTACCGAGCAGTGTCCGCATCGAAAGACGACACCAGGGGGTTCAGGTGCCGGTAGCGGTTGATGAAGGCATCCTTGTTGACCTCCCAAATCTCGCGGTACACATCCCAGGTCTTCAGGTACGCCTGGAGGTGTGTCGCGTTGGACTGCATGCCGGCGCTGATCTGCGACTGGATTTTCTTTATGTCCTCGTCGCGCTCTGGGGGAGGATAAAGAAGAAATTTGTGATGCTGTCATGACAGCGACACCAGCAAACTCCACGCCAAGGCCATCAGCTCCTGGCAGTCAAGCAACCAGTCCTCCTGGACTAAGCTCATGCTTTCCAGGCATCTAATAAATATAATACCTTTACTGTCATTGTACAACCTGTGTACAATGAAATTAAACAAGCCTCCCCCCCCCCAACCACTCAATCTCTTATCGAACAACACACCACCTCGCAAGTCAGTTTCGCCATGTTATTTTCCATTCAACATCAGGCAGAAGGGAGACGAGCAGGAGGGCCCATGCCATCAAAATTAGCCATGCAACCGGCCAATTGGTGTTAAAGAAGGACAGAACTTTCTTTATGTATGCAACAACAGCAGCAAGAATATTGATCGCAAAGTATTGGAAGACACAGGATCTACCCACACTGGAAGAATGGCAGATGAAGGTGATTGACTGTATGGGACTGGCAGAAATGACTGGCAGAATCTGAGACCAGGGAGAAGAGTCGGTAGAAGAGGATTGGAAGAAATTTAAAGACTACTTGCAGAAATACTGTAAAATTAATGAACGTTAAAATGATGTTGGAATGGAAAATAAGTGGTATTGGCAAAAAGATTATTAAGAATATGCAAATATGGATTGACAATGGTTGAAAATACATAGTTATAATAGGGTAAGATATTGAGTAAAGATAAATGATAGAGGGTAAGGATTTGCTGAAAGGAATTTTAAACGGGAATACAAAAGGGGAGGTGTGAGGAAGTCAGGAAACAAGTAAATGAATTATAAGACATGAAATACAGATTTTTCTTTTTTTAACTGTTTTTCATGTGTTTTGTCTCTGGTATTTTTGTATCCTTTTTTATTATTATTATGGCTATTCTTTGCTTCTATTTTCTATGTTTAAATTTTGTAACCTTTTATTGTCTGTAAAATTCCAATAAATATTATTTAAAAAAAAAAATAGCCATGCAACAGGCCCCGGTAGCACCCACCCCAGGACTTCTTAAGGAACTCAAAGGCGACACTGCTGCACCTCTCACAAAATGTACAACTTCTAACTAAAATTGGCCTCCAAACAAGAGGCTTTGAAAGTAGCCAAAGTAGGCTCCTTTTTAAAAAAGAAGAAGAAGAAGAAGAAGCAGCAGCAGCAGCGATTCAGGATTTATTGGGTAAATTGGTAGAAAGCATGATCAAATATGTTTATTTATTTAAAATATTTACAAACTGCCTTTCTGAACTATATCCGCACAAGACAGCAAACCATACAGCTAAAAAAAAAAAAAGGGACAATATGTTATGATATGATTCATATACTGAAAAGTTTTTTAAAAAATGACAAAAGTGGCTATGCCTTAAAATAGGTTTGGGGTTTTTTTTGTTTAAATAAAACCGGTGGGCAGAAGGAACAAGGCAGCGGGAGGGAGCATGGGTGGAGGGAACGTCCTGTCCCCCCCACTCTGAGAATACTGGAACCAACATGGATGGGCAGCAGATTCAGGGCAGGCAATAGGACAGGCCTCCTCCATGCAACACAAGGGAGGAGCCTGGCCCTGGTGGATCAGGGCCCTGGTGGCAGCAGAGGTGGCAGTGTTAACCCTTTCCTTCTGCACTGTGCCCCCCCCCCCGTCTCCCAGCTGCCCCAGGAGGACAGAAGCTGCACAACTGGTAGGCCACCCTGTCCAGTGGCAAAGGGGGTGATGACACAGTTTCCCAAATCATCTTCGCCTTCCGTGATAGTGCTCTGGTGTCTTCCAAGGACTCATAGAATCATAGAGGTGGAAGGGACCACCTAGTCCAACCCCCTGCAATGCGGGAATCACAGCTCAAGAATCCCTGGCAGGTGGCCACCCAACCTCTGCTTAAAAACCTCCAATAAAGGAAGGAGTCCATTCCACTGTTGAACAGCTCCTAACGTCAGAAAGTTCTTCCTGACATTTAATCGCAGTGTCATTTCTTGTGATTTAAATCCGTTGAATCATAGAATCTTTGGAGTTGGAAGGGACCCAAGGGCCATCTAGTCCAACCCCCTGAAATTGCTCTCCAGAGCAGAAGAAAACCAGCTTTTTCCATGTGACAGCCCTTCTGGTATCTGGCTATCATCATCATCTCCCCTCCAAGCTTCACAAACCACCAGGAAAACAAGTCCTACAGGCTTTCTTTTACAGCATCCTTTGCAGAGCTGGTGCCCTCTGTTGCTGGGGAACTGATGGCAGTTGCGATACAAGACATCCAGGGGGCACCAGCTTGGCAAAGGCTGTTTTAGCAGAAGCCGGGAACAATTATCAGGTGCGAACCAAAGGCACCTTCTTCCCTGACCCCTTTTCCGGCATACGGGGGAAGGCGCCCGGCTCAGCCTGAACCTCCCGCACAGGTCTTCTATTACTCAAGCGTCACCTAACTACCCAGACTTCCCGCAGAGCTTCCAGGAGATGCTAAACCAGCACCATGAATCACACATGGCGACACAAACAAGCCTAATGTGCGAGCATCTGCCAGGAAGGTGGGGGGGGGGGAGGTAAGGGAAAGCAGCAACGGCAGAATAACACCCAAGTCTTCCTGGGACTCAGCCCAGAAAAGAGGCTGAAGGAAGCGGTGGGGAGGGAGGGGGAGAAGAGGAGAAGGAGACAAAAGCCAGGAGGAGGTGAGCCGAAAGCTTGTGTGCGCAGGCGGTTCATACGTGGCTGGAGTTCAGAGTGCACCTCTCGCCCTCCTCGCTCTCTCCTTGACTGCAACCCCTTGCAAATTCCACAGCTCTCCTTTGCTTGCCAGCTGCACTACGCAAGGACTGCTAAAGACCATGTAATGACCCCCGAGCTAACAGGGAGGCCAGCTTGGCTCAGCCGCCTTCCCAGCTCAAAACTAACAAACTCCGCAGCTACTAAATTCCATCCCGTCGCCCCCACAAAATGCACTCCACAAATCACTGCTTTGTTTAATAATGCTCTGGGCGTCTCCTAACCCCTTATACTGCCCTTCCGTAAAATGCCATTTGCACACCATTCCTCCCTCCCCAATAGGGCCTCTGATGCCCCCCCCCCCATTTTAGGCATAGACCAAGAGGCAAGAGGATTGGTGGAGGGGGTGTGGTGATTTTGTGGGAGGCCAGACTGTATTTTGGGGGGACAGTGAACAAATTCCTATGCCCAGAGATGCATTTTAAATAAAAGCGACCATTCTACTCATGTAAAAACACGCTGAATCCCGGACCGTCTGCGGGCCGGATATAGAAGGCAATTGGGCCAGATCCAGCCCATGGGGCTTAGTTTGCCTAGCCATGGCCTAGGACCTAGGAGACTGGGGTTCGAATCCCAGGAACTGCCACCCATTTTGCATCTCCAGTCCCATCTGCTCTCGGGCCTGGCATCTACCATGTTTATGCAAATGTTCTCTATACAGAGGGTAAGAAGCATGTCATTTCCTGATGATTATGATTGAATGCTGCCCTCAGAGAGGCTCGCCCGGTGCTTCCTCCAATGTCATTTCAGCACCGATCACAGGCAAAACAAAATAAAAAAATTCCTTCCAGTAGCACCTTAAAGACCAACTAAGTTAGTTCTTGGTATGAGCTTTCGTGTGCATGCACACTTCTTCAGATACACTGAAACAGAAGTTGCCAGACCCTTCTATATAGTGAGAAGGTGGGGAGGGGTATTACTCAGAAGGGTGGTGGGAATGGGAGATTGGCAGATAGCTGAGATGAGCCTGTTGACGACTCTAAACGACTGTAATAGGTCTTACAGGAAAAGGCAAGGGGTGAGAAGGTGAGAAATGGCTTAGTCATGTATAATGAGATAAGAATCCAATGTCTCTGTTCAGACCAGGTCTCTCCATGGTTTTAAGTTTGGTAATGAGTTGCAATTCAGCAGCTTCTCTTTCCAGTCTATTTCTGAAATTCCTTTGTAGCAAAACAGCTACTTTGAGATCTTGTATAGAATGTCCTGGGAGATTGAAGTGTTCTCCTACTGGTTTCTCTGTTTTGTGATTCTTGATGTCAGATTTATGTCCGCTTATTCTTTGGCGTAAGGTTTGGCCTGTTTGTCCAATATAGAGAGCTGAAGGACACTGTTGGCATTTGATGGCATACACAATGTTAGACGATGAGCAATTAAATAGGCTACCTATCTGTAACAGGCAAAACAGTTGGCTTTATCCAAAAGGTCTTCTGCTTGTGTGTACGAATGTCTCCAAGTGTGATGGGGGAGTTATAGCCACTTGGAGACAACCAACACCCAAGGCGAGACTAAACCATTGGGGGTTTTTTCCCTGAAAGGCTTTCTCCCAGGCTTTTAGATAGTTTTCGCCCTGCTCATCAGCTTAGTCAGGTCTTCTACAATTCTCCTGCCTTTAGCATGCCTTTATCAGCTTTTATTTAGTCTCCAACTAAGGCGTCTCATCGGTGCAAGGATTTACATTGATGCAACCCTCCTCTCCGAAATCCCCACCCCCAGAGGAATCGCAGAACCCCTAGAACAGATTTAGGGGGCATGAAGGAGGGGCAAGTTCCACTGAACAAGCGTAAATCCTTGTGCCGACTAAATACGTTACTTGGCATCACATTGGATATAACCCGTTGTTTTTATTCTGTTTTTTAAACCATCTCAGCAACCTAGCTGAAGGGTGGGGTTAAGAATTCCTAAAATAAAGTATGAAATAAGTAACTGAATAAGACTTTGGAATTGACCGTCATTCCTGGCTGGGCTCGGAAGCGCCCAGTCCTGGTGGGCTTTGTTTGATGCAAGATTTGAATGTGAGAGGAGGTGGCCCAGTGGCCTCAGATCTGGCATGGGAGAGGGACAGAAGCCCCAAAGAAGGCCTGTCTGTGAAGAACCGACAATTTGAGCTGCCTGGACAACGCCTTCAAGCCAAAGCAGCCTCCTTACCCACGAGGAGGTAGATGGGGTCCCGGGGAAACTTGCGCCTGACGAGGATCTCTGGGAGGTGGCGGAAGACGGAGATGCTGGCGATCAGGTGGGTGCTGATGTCATTGACCATGCTGGCCAGCTGGGCGAGCGTTGGAGAAAACTCCACCTGCAGAAGCCAAAGGGAAGGGGTCAGCAGGAAGGGGGAAGAAGCCCAAAGCAAACTCCCTAGAGAAGAAGCGCTGAGCATCACTCTCCACCCCAGAGCCCCAGGGCTAGGGTTGGGACCTGAGCAGAATGAAAATCTGGCAATATTTTATTTTTTTTAAATCAGCAAGTGCTTATTTCACCATAATCATCATGTGCAATTGCAAAATTTGACGCAGCGGCATCCACACACATTCTTCCCACCCTGCAATTATTTTCCGACATGACACTGGGGTTCTGCATTTCAAAATTAAAATAGGTGAATGGCGAGATGTGGGGCTTCGGAGCAGCTTCCCCGAAGAGCTCAGGCCGAGGCTCACCTGAGGGGTCTGGCCTGGATAGTTGTCCTGCAGAATCACCTTCACCCTGAAGAGGGGGTTGGGGCTGCTCTTGCCATCGCCATTGATGGCTTTGGAGAGCTCCATCAGGGACCACTTGACATTGAGGCGCAGGGCGTCTTCCATCATCCTGTCCATCTTCGTGGTGTAGTTGTACCAGTGCTGATGGACCTGGGGGGCGGGAGGAGGGGGAGGAGGGACAAGTGGGGAATTCAGGATCAAGTTGTGCCCCTGAATCCTTCTGGAAGCAACTTTGCCCGGGGATGCCAAGGACAAGCGGAGCCTGCTAATGAGGGAACAGCTGGCCCAATGCCCAGACAGCCCCACCTTCCTCCATATGCACGCTCAGCACTTCAGCAAAATGTCACGGCCTCTGCTGGGACTGTCATTCCACAACAAAGCTCACAACAAAGCTAAGGGGAGCCACAGCACCACCTGCTGGCAGATACAGGAATCAAACACGCAGTGTGCTTCACTTCCCTTCAGCGTCATTCAGCTCTTTCCAAAGCACTCCGAACGAGGCTGCGCAAAGCAGGAAGACTGGCCTTCCCGGCCTCCTCACCTCTGGCCCATCGTTCTTAAAGACTTCGTATGTCTGCCGCATGATATCAATGCACTCTTCATGGATGGTGACCAGTTTCTTCTGCACCAAGTCCCGGTGGTCCTCCTGGTCCTCCTCAAACTCCAGGTCGTTGTAGACCCTTTTGCCAGTGATGCGCACCAGAAAAGCCTCGCTTATCTGCTGGGCCTTGCGGGCGATGGCCAAGGTGGAGGCCTTGTATTCATTCACAATGTTCTGCACCTGTGTGGGAAAGCCAAAGGGAAGGGGGGAGGAAGAGACTTAAGTAGGCTCAGGAGGGGAAAGTAGGGCAGACTTAGCGCTGGAAGAGGCACCAAACCCATATGCCTAGTGCGGAGACCAGCCTTCTTGCTGCATTAAGAGAGGCCTGGGGAAATCCTGCAGAGCAGCCCTGGAGCCACGAGGAAAAGAGCAGAAGGGAAATGGGCGGCTGCACATCGCAGCACTGCCAGGTAGGGGCTTCCGCAGGGATTTTGCCGAGAGGGGGAGAAATTAAAACATTTGAAGGCTTTTTTCTCACACGAATAGTGCCTGTACATTTGGCCTCATATCACCCAGGTTCTACAGATGCTAAACATGCATTTAAAATAATAGTAATAATAATATTAACAGTAGGAAGATGGAAAGGTGGGTACCTGGGGGCTGTGGCTCATCTGGGGAGAGAGGACTTATATACCACCCTATACCCAGGGGTTTCAGGGCAGTTCACAGAATAAAATCAATATCTAAAGCCACAAAATACATAATAAAAATTTAAAAAACAACCCAATAGCCCCAGATGTCCACGCCACTTTGATAACACCACAGGAAGCCACAGTCACCGGAGGTGGAGGACAGGAGGGGTGGCAACCAGAGGATAACTGTGGGGTGGGAAAAGACTTCAGACAAGGGGGCACGGCAACAAGAGGGGCTGGCCAAGTGGGGGGGAGGGGCTTTGGCTCCTTTTTAGAAGTTCTCTTTGCGGCAGAGAGGAAGCCCAGGGAACTGCCTCCCAATCAGGAGTTCATCCAAACTTCACTTGTGCCCTGCCTAGAAAGCATGGGTCTTAACCCCTTGCTCCGCTCCTTTCCAAAGGAAACCCCGTTCTTTAGCTATAGATCGGAACAAATGGCAATCTGGGGGAAACTCGAATTGCCATTTGCTCCAACTGAGCGGTGAAGAGCAGTTTTCCCCGGAGGAAAGCAGTGGAACAAGAGGAAGTGTAGATAAGCCCCCGTTCGAAAAGTAGGTGCTTGCGTGGCACAGTAAGTGGTGTGGAGAGCAGACAAGTCCTAAGGCAGAACAGATCTTTTGGAGAAAGGAAAGCCTGCCCAGAACATCCCTAGAATTGCCCGCCCACCTTGTCCCTCAGAGGTCTGGGAAGGTAAGACCTCCCGCGGCCTGCAGGGTCCCCAGCACCCCAGGGCAGAAAGCAGCCTGACCAGGGCCATCTTAAGCATATCCGGCGCCATGGTGTAAATATCTCGCTGCCGCCGCTGCCCCCCCTTTCCCAGAGTTGTCAACCTTTTTTAAGGGGGGAGGGACTTTGGTCCGGCTAGTTTACATCACATGGTCTGATGCGCGCTCAGTGCTGCACGTAAGTAAGAGGCACCTGGATCACAGCCCAGAAGGCCTCCCGTGCCCTTCCGTGAAGCCTCCCTCTAAGTGCCCGGTGCCCCTTACCTGCCCCTGTCCAGAAAGGGCCAGCAAACAGATCAGGTGGCTCACCAATTCTACCATCCTCACTTGGTGCCAGGATTGCACAGGGCGCTTCCCTGCTGTGTTCACAAACTCCGCAGGGAGGCGCGCAATCAGCGACGCAGCCAGAGAGGGGAGGGAGAGACACGCCTGCCTCACCCTGTGCCCTCCCCGATTGCACCCGCCAGGCGCCCAGGCAGCCCCAGCAGGAGGGGACGCAAAGGGGCTTCCCTGAGCCGGACGCAGCACGCTCCGATGGGTGGCTGAGAGGAGAGGAGCGGGCTGCCCCAGAGTGGGGAAGGGAGCGCGCCCTGACTCTCCTTCCCGGACACGCAGCCTGTGGCGCCCTCCAAAATCTGGCACAAAACCTGTCTGCGGGTAAGATGCCCCTGAGCCTGACCTTGCTGGCGTGCAGCCGGCATTCCGATATAAAGACGGTGCTTGCTCCTTTGAGGGACCAGAGCAGCTTCTTCAGGCCAGGCTGAATCTTCCTGTCCAGGTAGCGGATGCGTTCCCGGAAGAGGCCTCTCTCCTCCGCAGATAGCATGCTGATGATCCTGAGCACCAGGGGCGGCAGAGGGAGATGGATGAGACCCAGCCACAGAAGCAGCCCTTCCTTCCCCACCAAACCGGCCAAAAGGCTGCAAAGACCGAAGTCTTGCAGCCAAAATACACGGCCCTAGCCCCTGATGGCCGAAAAGTATTTCTGCGATCTACCTGAACGCTCTTCGTTAGTGCATAATTGTCTTTGCATCTGGGGTTGGTTTTATGTGGTTCTGGACTGTGCTGTTTGTGTTACTGTAACCCACCCTGGGACCTTCTGAGGGTGAAGGGCAGGTAATCAATCATTCGCATCATGATGGATCCTTCCAGGTGTACCTGATTTGCCCTAAATCATTGTGATTGCAGGTCTCTGAGGCGGGACTTGCGGAAATCTCTATGGACATATATTCATGTTCCCTTAAGAATGCTGTCAGCAAGAATATTATTGGCCCAAAAATGGAAGCAAGAAGAACTACCAACATTAGAAGAATGGAGGATGAAATTGATGGACTACGCAGAATTAGACAAGCTAACAGGAAGGATCGGAGACCGGCAAGACCAGAGGTTTACCGAAGACTGGACTAAATTTACTGAGTATCTGAAAAGTATTTGTGATGATCAGATTACGTTTGTAGGACTACAAGAAGTTCTGTGAGGAGTAATTTAAGAAATATTGTAAAAATGGAAAGGGAGAAATGATTTGCTAGAAAATGTAAAGGCAATATTAAGTTAAGAATTGCAGGAGAAATAATCAAGACGGAAGGCTATCAGAGATGCTGAAGGAAGTCCAAACAAGGACATATGTATAATAATTTGTGTGGTACGTCTTTAAAAATTTTGTATGCTAAAAATTAATTTAAAAATATTTTATACATATATAAAAAAGAATGCTGTCAGAGAGCCCGGCAGCTGGATCAGACCAATGGACCACCCAGTCCGGCTCCCTATTTCCCACTACAGCCAACCCACAAGCAGGAGCATGAAGACAGCAGACCTTCTCAACTGTTGCTCCTCAGAACCAATGTTATTCAGATATAGACTGCCCTTGAACATGGGTGTTCCACATAACCATCACGGCTAACAGCGCTTTGACTGCTCCTTGAATTCATCTAATTCCTTTTTAAAACTGTCTGACCTGGTGGTCATCGCTACGTAATGTGAACTGGCAATCTAAACCTTTCCTTTACCTTTTACTCATAGCCTTCGCTAAGTAGAATGGCACGCACAGTTTCAGTCCCTATTTAGGGCAAACTGTCATTTATTCTTGTCTGCATTGGTGATTGTTAATAGAGAATGAGGAGGTGGTCTTTATCCCAGACTAATTAACCTGGGGGATTCGCGGGCGCGATTCTCCCCTGTGTGTATCTTAAAAGCCTCTTGCGTCTGAATGCTGACCAAATAAAAGCCCAGCGCACAGGATGGTCTCAGGCAGCCTTCCCTGAGCTAACCGGGAGAGTTTGATGAGAAAGAGGGATTGAATGCTGTTGCCCATTTCTCTCCCGCCGCACCAGCTTGGTCTCCAATTAATTCCCAAGTGGGGAAAAAGCTAGCACAAAAGAAATGCTTACACTTGTGTCATGATAAAAATACAGCTGCCAAGACAAAGCTCGTTTCGAACAACACTTTCTCTGCAGAGAAACGCCTCCGTGTCACACTTCAAAAAGGAGACTGTGGCAAAGCAAAAGGGGGGGAGGGAGAGAGAGCCCACTCCTTGCCCACCACACCTTCGGAAATCTTAGTCAGGAAGCGAACCGCTCTTCTGATCGCCTTATGAACGCGGCGACGCCATAATATGGAAGCGAGGCTGATGCCGCAGGAACCTCCTGATCACCCCCCCCCGCCAACCACCCATCAGAGCATGTGGGAGTTGGGGTGGCGGGAGGAACTGAACCGTCCTGTGGCAGGGGAGGCGACAGTAGCAACACTTGGGTTCGGGATGGGGGGCTGCAGGCATTGCTTCTGTACATTGCCAACACAGCATCCCTTGGACCGTCACAAACCAGGCAAGGAGGAGGAGGACGGTGGGATGTCCTCCTTCCCAGGAAACAGAAGCAGGAAGAACTGGGAGATTTCCATTGCCCAGGTGGGAGAGCTCACCCCAGGCCTCCCAAATGACTTTTCTGTGTGCCTCATGTTTGTTTTAGCCCTGTTCCTCCCTAAAGAGAATGGTCCAGCTAGGCCGCTGTTGCAGACTGAGGGTTTCAGAGGGAGCATGAACTGGGGGCAGGGGGAAAAGGATTTTTCCATGAGGAGGAAGCCCCCAAGTCTGTTTTGCATAGCCCTGTCTACAAAATCAAGTGGAATCTAAAACACATACAGTGGTACCTCTGGTTAAGTACTTAATTCGTTCCAGAGGTCTGTTCTTAACCTGAAACTGTTCTTAACCTGAAGCACCACTTTAGCTAAAGGGGCCTCCTGCTGCTGCCGCGCAAATTCTGTTCTCATCCTGAAGCAAAGTTCTTAACCCGAAGCACTATTTCTGGGTTAGCGGAGTCTGTAACCTGAAGCGTATGCAACCTGAAGCGTATGTAACCCGAGGTACCACTGTATACGGATACCACCCTCCACTGAAGGAGGATTCCTTTAGTGAGACAAGAGGAGGTGCTACGAATGGACCACAAGATCAGCCCTGGCCTTTGAGGTCAAAGCTTCTACGACCCAGAGTCCCCTCTCCCCCGCCCTGCAATCCAGACACCTGGAAACATTTCCACGAAACAAAGGAACGCCGCCATCTTTGCACAGTGCCCGACCCTTTACGAATCATAACATTCAAATCCTTTCCAAAGCAATGAGAAAGGGGGGGGCATTCAGATGAGCGTGGGAGGAGTGGCTAAAAGGTGCCTCTGCTTGTTAACTGCCATCCAGACACGTGTTAACCAGAGATTCAAAAAAGCAGCTGCCTTCTGTCCTAAGTGGCATAACCCAGGCCACTGATTGCAGCAGGCAGGGAGGACAAATTAGCCTTGGCTGGCTGTAAGGCGAGAGGCACCAGCGTTTGTGAAATTCACTTGTTCTGTTCCACGGAACTGTAGAACTGGAAGGGGCGGCAAGGGGTCATTTAGTCCAAACCCCCCCAAAATGCAGGAATCGCAGCTAAAGAATCTGCAAATGACGAGAGCGGAAGAGAGCAATCGCCCTCCCAAAATGGCCAGCGTACCTGTTATAGTCTCGTGCCACCAGCAGCAGATTCTCTCTCAGGTTGCGCAGGTCCTCCTTCCTTTCGTAAACCTCAACCACGTAGTGGGGGATCTCAAAGAGAACCCTTTCCCAGTAGTGGATTTCCACAAATAATTTCAGCAAATGCCTGGAAAGAGAAGGGACAGAGGCACAAGGGGGTGGGAGGGGGGTCTGGCCTCCCAGCACCTGCCCAGGCTCCACGGTGCAAGGTTTCCCCACCGCCTCCCACCGCCACCAATCAGCTCGCTCACTTGTCAAAATTGATGTCCAGCATCCCGGATTTCTCCGTGCTCAAAATGAGGAGAGGGGTGTCCAGGCGCTTCAGGCTGTCCTTGTCCAGGGTCTGGGTCCATTCGTGGAAGGTCTTCCGCTCAATCTCGTCCATGGCCTGGATGAGCAGCTGGTAGGTCTGGAAGCTCTCTTCTCCGGTCCCAATGTGGGGGATGAAGTGGGCCTTGGTGAGGCACTGCCAAGGAGGAGAGGAGAGGGCCTTGCTCAGGAGCCACGCAAGGAAGCTCCCAGGAGGCAACAGACACACCGCTCGTCCTTGCAAAGATGGCCAGCCAGGTGTGCAGGGTTAGGGACAGATTTTACTTTCTTGGGCTCCATGATCACTGCAGATGGTGACAGCAGTCACGAAATTAAAAGACGCCTGCTTCTTGGGAGGAAAGCAATGACAAACCTAGATGTCATCTTAAAAAGCAGAGACCCCACCTTGCCGACAAAGGTCTCTATAGTTCAAGCTATGGTTTTCCCAGTAGTGATGTATGGAAGTGAGAGCTGGACCATAAAGAAGGCTGATTGCCGAAGAATGGATGCTTTTGAATTCTGGCGCTGGAGGAGACTCTTGAGAGTCCCATGGACTGCAAGAAGATCCAACCTCTCCATTCTGAAGGAAATCAGCCCTGAGTGCTCACTTGAAGGACAGATCCTGAAGTTGAGGCTCCAAGACTTTGGCCACCTCATGAGAAGAGAAGACTCCCTGGAAAAGACCCTGATGTTGGGAAGGATTGAGGGCACAAGAAGAAGGGGACGACAGAGGACAAGATGGTTGGACAGTGTTCTCGGAGCTACCAGCATGAGTTTGACCAAACTGCAGGAGGCAGTGGAAGACAGGAGTGCCAGGCGTGCTCTGGTCCAGGGGGTCACGAAGAGTCGGACACGACTAAACAACTAAACAACAAGAACGACAAACCTTCTCACACACTGAAGATGCAGGCCCAGGGATTTGCCCATCCACTCTGAGCAGCAGTGGCTCTCCAACGTAAGAAAAACCCAGCTGAATCAGGTCGACATCCTAGTCCAGCATCCCATTCTCGTGGGGGCCCAAAATGTGTCTGTAGGAAGCTGGCAAGCGGGACCGGAACACAACAGCACTCTCTCTACATGTAACCCCCAGCAACTGACTGGCATTCAGAGGTGTATTGCCTCCAACAGCAAAGACAGGACATAGTCACCCTGGCTAGTCGTCAGCAATAGCCTTATCCCCCATGAATTTGTCTAACCCCTTTTAAAGCTATTCTAGCTCGTGGCCGTCGCTGCCTCCTGTGGCAGTGAGTTCCACAGTTTAACTGTGCACTATGCGAAGAAGCATCTGGGGCACAGGGTCTTTTCCATCACACGAGAGGCCGTCAGGGACTGATGCTCTGCCTCTCCTATTCACTTAAAATGTTCCAGCAGATCGATGTTCTCCTAAGCACAGAAATACGGTAAGTTGGCAACCACCATTTCCCACCATAGTAAAACTCAGCGTCCTGGTTCTCTACCTGTAGTCAGGCTCCCCTCTTGAACTGGAAGAGTGCATGTGACTATGCCTAGCTGGAAAAGGAGTAATATTAACTTAATTATCACAGCACACACCCTAGTCTTTGCAAGTTGGAAGGAAGGCATGCTAGCGGAGCAGCTGATGATTTTGAGGCTCACCTGCTTTTCACACCCGCCCGCCCCTCTTTCCTTCCTCCCCCAGGATCCATCCCCCAGTCTTGAGCTCAGCTAGAACATTAGTTCGCTACTTGGGTCAACGGTGGGCACAAACGAAATGGGAAAATAAAATCCTGGTTGCCCATTAAACTCTTTCCGGTGGGTGTACTAAAGAAAACAACATATGTCACCTAGAAAAATTGGGCCAATTATTAGTGCCAAAATAAAAAATATAAAAAGCTTTTAAGGAGCTTTTGTCATTAGCAAAGCTGAATCAGGCACCACTTGTTGGTTTCCCCAGCGTGATGGTCTCCCAGCCAACGCTCAGGAAACGATGTCGTGGGCCAGCGTGTTAACGCCGATGGCCTTCAAGAAGGACCCAGCAGAGAAGGGACGGCTTGGCCTGCTTCCAAACTGGACACTGACTGTGGAACAGCCACACTTTGTTCACTCAAAGGGCACTTGCACAGCGCTGCGAACAAAAATCCCCCTCTTGCATTTCCCCTGCTCGGTGCGAATAAAATCCAACTTATTTTTTTAAACTCAGCTGCACAATTTCCCCAGGTGTTGATGACCTACTGTGTTGTTATTCTGGCTGTATAGATTGCCGTAGCCATTTCCTTCTCTATAGCCTCAGTTCTCTAGGAATCAACTCTATCACTTTAAGCCTTCCCTAATAGCATTAGCTTTATATCCATTTTTTTCTTTCTCCCCACTCCTAAAATGCAGCAGAGCAGGGGTTAGGAGTGCAGCAAAGTGGCAAGCATTGAACCCTTTCCCCGCATGCAACAGACCCCAAAGGATCACAGCACGGGGTGAAGTTTCAATCCATGCCCTACTAGGCTGTTCCCCATAGTTACTTACTCCCCTGGCATAAATACGGTAACCGTAAGTGCCAACTCCCCAGGGCCCTGAGTGCCCGGGCACCTACAAATTTCAGTGCCAGGGCCACGCATGCTGCAAGGCACCCACAGCTCTGAGCCCCCACATTGGCACTCCTGGCAGGAACAAAACCTGTTGTGGAATAATGTGTCTTCTTCTCCCCATACTTCCTTGAAACAAGGTGACCCCAAGACTGCCCTCATCTCCCTACCCAAGGACAATGGGGCTCCTGTATCAAAGGCGGCCCATTCTCTGAGCTAGAACGTTCTGTCCAGACTTGGCAAGCCTCACCGCAAAAGCAGCAGCTGCGTTCCAGTCATGTGTGAACAGATCCCTACCTGTCAGCAGCTGGGAAATCCCATGCTAAATAATACTGCAAGGGGAGCTGCGCGATCAGAAGGAATCAGATCCAAAACATATGTGCTGACGCACGTATCATTCCTCCCCCGGGACACCGTCTACCAAAAGGCATGTTCCAAACTCCTCGTTTCTGAACTTTGCCTTTTCATTTGAATGTACATAGCCAGGAAAGTATTCCCTGGGCGCAAGTGACTGGGTAAATTCCAGTAGCAGCAGCAGAGGTAAAAAAAAAGTGCAGCACAGAGGAAGTTCAAGATCAGAAGAGGAAAGGGTTATAGGTGTTTTCTGGACAACCACAAGTGGACACAATGAGGCCGGTGGAAACCCATAATAGGGCCTTCTCAACAGCGGCCCCGCAACAGCAAAACTTCATCCCTTCTGAGATTCAGCAGGCTTCCTCTGAACTTTCAGTAACACATTGAAACACTGTACAGAAGGGAAAGGGAAAGGTAAAGGGACCCCTGACCATTAGGTCCAGTCGTGGCCGACTCTGGGGTTGCAGCGCTCATCTTGCTTTACTGGCTGAGGGAGCCGGCGTCCAGCTTCTGGGTCATGTGGCCAGCATGACTAAGCCGCTTCTGGCGAACCAGAGCAGCGCACGGAAACGCCGTTTACCTTCCCGCCGGAGCGGTACCTATTGATCTACTTGCACTTTGACGTGCTTTCGAACTGCTAGGTTGGCAGGAGCAGGGACCGAGCAACGGGAGCTCACTCCATCACGGGGATTCAAACCACCGACCTTCTGATCAGCAAGTCCTAGGCTCTGTGGTTGAACCCACAGCGCCACCCGTGTCCCTACAGAAGTGAAAGCCCCTTGATAATTTGGGTTATGGGCTTTCATGACAGTCCTGGGATTTTCAGGGCGGTTGGAGACTATGAATTCCTACTCCTGTGACTTGTTTTCTAATTCTGAATTATAAATTGTTGTAACCTGTCCTGGGATCTGCTGGTAATAAATTTAATAATAACAGATCATAAATCAGGGCTGGTATATTGGGGTCGGGTGGAGTTCATTGTTATAGGTGTTGGCACAGTCATGAAATGGACATTTTGTATGCTTTATGTGGTACCCTGTACAGGTTTTTAAAATCCTGTTTTATATATTGTAAACTGCTTTGTGATACCTTTTCTCAAGAAGTGGATCATGGGTTATATTCAACTGGTTTTTACTCAGAACAGGCCCACTGAAATTAGTGGTCATGGCTAACTATGGACCATTAATTTCAGTGGGTCTACCCTGAGCAAAAGTTAGTTGAATGCAGCCCTGCAAGTCCAATCAATCAATCAATCAATCAATCAATCAATCAATTCAAGAGCCTATCAGAGCCAAGGATTTCCTGCAAAATGGCAGGGGAAGGTGGGCTGAGTTCAGCAGGAGCTCAGCTTCCAGACTGGCCCAGCTGCTTGAGTTTTCTGCTTCCACACCGACAGTCCTGAGTTCTAATTCTGAAGCACCCAGTCAGGAGGGCTGGAAACTTACTTTGTGAAAAGAGGACTGCAAGAAACCCGAGCCTTTGTGGGGTGCAAATCAGGTTTTGAGTTGATGTGTCCAGTGACAATGGTGACGTAGCGTGGGTTGCCAGCTGCGGGCCACGTGGAGGGTGGAGTGGGAGCGAGGGAAATGGACAGGGTAGGCATGTGCATTCAACTGCCTAATGGCATCCGCGTCACCCAGGAGATCGCAGCCCCAGAGGTGGCTTCACTTTTTCCTTGCTTGACCTCAGCAGGTTTCTAGACAGCCTTCTCCAGCCTGGAGCCCTCCAGATGTTTTGGACTACAACTTCCATCACACAACCTGTGTTGGCTGGGGCTGACAGGGGTTGTGGTCCAAAACATCTGGAGGGCAGCTGGCTGGGGAGAGCTGCTCTAGAACTGAAAGAGAAAGAGAGACAGAAATCAGTAAGCAAACTCTGCTTCCCAGCCTTGCTAGACCTCCCGTATTCTGCCGCCAGACTTATTGGTTATTCACCCGTCCCGCTGGGCTTCTTCCCTCCCACCCAGGCCACAAACGCCCCCACCCGTGTGCCTTTGTCTTCGTGCCCAGTTGCCTGATGACCCCCATCTCAGCTTGCAACTTGGCCGGCAGCACTTGAGAAATCAGGCAATCCCAGTGGGAAGCCTTGAGCCCTGGCCGTCCGCAGGCTTCTTGCCACACAGCATAGCAAAACCGTTTGCATCCCACACACCCTGGGCCTGAGAAACGCTGAGAAAGAGGGAGAGAGAGAGAGAGAGAGAGAGAGAGAGAGAGAGAGAGAGAGAGAGAATATGAAAGTGCCTGTTTCCTCTGCCTGCCAAGAGCAGCGTTCAGGGACTGGCACACCTCGCCATTACACAACAAACATCAGAAGCAGGGCAGGGGAGCGCCGGGGTCCAGGCGTTTGCCAGCTAATATCAACATAAAGGGAAGGCTCCTGGCAGGGGAGAAGCCGGTTTTGGACAGGGAGGTTCAGAAGGGAGCTGATCTACCGGCAACTTTCCTTTACATCCTAACGCGGATTTTGGCAATTTCAATTTTCAAGTGTGCACAGAGCGAGGAGCCGGGTGGGGGGAGGTTTGATTGATGGTGGAAAAGCCGTTTTGTTTCTACCCAACGTATAATTAAACCTGTCAGATGGAACTCAGAGACGGAGGATGTTATTGAGGTAAATAGCTGAGAAATAGACAAAAAAAAATTGATGAGGTTGCTTGATGAATAAAGAACAGCCGCCGCGACCATGCCAAGGGCCCGTTGTTTTGCTGACCTGCAGATAGCTGCCCCCGCCAAAAAATAATCTTAGAAGGGCTGGAGAGGAATACCTTCCCACCCTCTGCCCAAGCAAAACAAGACTAATGCGAAGGAGACGTGCATTACTGTAGGAAAGGGCAGTCTCTAAATCACTGAGCATTGTTTCACTAGTGCAGGACAGAATACCAAGGTGGATATCCTGTGGATATCGTATGGCTTGGCTCCACCCAACAAAGCCAAGAGCCAGGATCAGGGGGAGAGCTAGCCTCTGCCAGGTCTGAACCTTGCCTGGTACCCTGGCCAGGGGAAAGGAGCGAAATGGTAGAGGAGCAAAGCTAACCTAACAGGAACAGGAGAATGACTCACAACCGTGGGAGCAAAAGCTGTGATTCCTGCACTGTGGGTCCCTTCCAACCATGCACTTCTATGTAAACAGGCGGAGCAGGAAAAGGAAGCGACCAGCATGTCTGATGCAATCCTGGGGGGCCTGGAGACAGAATGCTAATCCACTCCTGTCCCCCTGACTCCTGCTCACACGAAACAGAACAGGCTGCATAGCACGCAAAGCCAAGTCCACTACATGCTCCTCAGCAGCTGACGCCCGAGGCGGACGTTTCACTCTGCCTAACGGGGGGACCAGCCCTGCCGGCCACTGGGGTTTATTACAGTCCTTACAGCAAGAGCCTTACATTCATGGGCTTCTCAATGCGCCGTCGCAGAGCGCGCATCCAGTGCACCAGGCCCGAGTAATGGCACATGTGTGGCGGCAGGAAAGGGGTCCGCTTGCTCAACTCCTTGTTGACCAGGGAGAGCTCTCTGTTGAATAGCATGAAGATGTCAACCGTCTTCTTGTCGAAAGTGCGCTTGATGGCCTGGGACAGAGAAAAGAGGTCTGATGGGATACCCTTCCCACAATGAGAAGCCACCAACCCTCGCCCCGCTGGAATGAACCACCTTCCGAGGTCCTCCTGAAACTCCCAAGCATTTCCTTGGCTCAGGCCTCCACGAAGCTCTGGAGATGCTGGTCATATTGGGAGCCAGCAGCCAACCGGGCTAACCGTTGGCTCCTATTGTACCAGCTAGGTCACATAATAATAATAATAATAATAATAATAATAATAATAATAATAATAATAATAATAATAATAATAATTTATTATTTATACCCCGCCCATCTGGCTGGGCTTCCCCAGCCACTCTGGGCGGCTTCCAAAAGAATATTAAAATACTGTGATACATCAAACATTAAAAGCTTCCCTAAACAGGGCTGCCTTCAGATGTCTTCTAAAAGTCTGGTAGTTGTTGTTCTCTTTGACATCTGGTGGGAGGGCGTTCCACAAGGAGGGCGCCACTACCAAGAAGGCCCTCTGCCTGGTTCCCTGTAACTTGGCTTCTCGCAGAGAGGGAACCGCCAGAAGGCTCTCGGAGCTGGACCTCAGCGTCCGGGTAGAACGATGGGGGTGGAGACGCTCCTTCAGGTATACTGGACCGAGGCCGTTTAGGGCTTTAAAGGTCAGCACCAACACTTTGAATTGTGCTCGGAAACGTACTGGGAGCCAATGTAGGTCTTTCAAGACCGGTGTTATATGGTCTCGGCGGCCGCTCCCAGTCCCCAGTCTGGCTGCTGCATTCTGGATTAGTTGTAGTTTCTGGGTCACCTTCAAAGGTAGCCCCACGTAGAGCGCATTGCAGTAGTCCAAGCGGGAGATAACTAGAGCATGCACCACTCTGGCGAGACAGTCCGCGGGCAGATAGGGTCTCAGCCTACGTACCAGATGGAGCTGGTAGACAGCTGCCCTGGACACGGATTTAACCTGCGCCTCCATGGACAGCGGTGAGTCCAGAATGACTCCCAGGCTGCGCACCTGGTCCTTCAGGGGCACAGTTACCCCATTCAGGACCAGAAGGCTGAACTCTCTCCAAGGTGATACCTGCTCAAGCTCTACTTTCATGCCACAGAGATGTTCAAGCCCACTATGAGCAAAGAGGCCCACACTCAGAGTTGCTTGTAAGGAAAGCCAGGATCAGACCAAAGGAGGCCCAACGCGTCCAGCATCCCACTTTCACAGGGGGCAACTAGATGCCCCCAAGGGAAACCCACAAGCGGGAATGAGCTCAGTAGGCGCCTCCCCACTTGAGCTCCCCAACAACTGGTGTTCAGAGGTGTGCCACCTCCCCCCCTGGAGGCCGCCATGGCTAGTAGCCATTGATAGTCTTATCCCATTGATAGCTCAATGCTCCCTTCCTCCTTCCAGCTCCACAGAGCTCAGCCCTGCCTCAGATTCAGCCACAGGGCCCGTCGCTAGCAGTACCTCTCGCGATGCCAAGTGATGGAAGATGTCCTGGATCTCCACACCACGCTCCACGTCCTTCACCGTCTCAAAGGCGGAGGTGATCAGGTTCTGGGTCATCACCTCCAGGTCCTTGATGCCAGCACGGAAGCTGATGCCCCCAGGGATTCACAGAGAGAAGGGAGAGGACGTTGGAAGGAGAAGGTAGAGTGCAGTGCCCTGACTGGGAGCAGCAGGCTCTGCCTCAGGAGATGCTGTGCTTGCCTCCCCAGCATCCTCTGCTCCCTCCCTCTTTCTGTATACTGAATGAAGGACCCAAGGGAAGACTTGTCTCCTGCCAGCCCTCCCAGCTCAAGGGCAGCCAGGGGGATCTCTCACCGGTTGAAGTCCTCATGCCAAGAGGTGTTCTTCACATCCAGGATTCCTCCCTTCACATTGCGGAGCTGGCCGAGGTACTTGTTGAAGGTCTCCTCGATCTCCAGCAGGCTCCTGGTCATCTGGGGCCCACGCTGGCCAAAGAAGCAGGGCAGCGGGGTCTGCTTGCCGTCTTCCCAGCGCGCAAAGTGCTGCTGGCTCTCGCAGACCTATTGGGCAGACATAAAATCCCTAACCCAAACGTACCGCTCCTCACGGACATTTCTCTGCCCTCCAGGGGAAGGCTAAAGCCTGTGGAGATCCCCAGTCAGACAACCTGATGTTTCGGGCAGATCCCAAATCCCATGGGCCTAGCGTGCCCTGCAGAAGACCCAGCCCAGTTATCAAAGCCGCATGCACCCACAGATCTTTCCAAATGGGGAGAGCAACAGGGGACACATCAGAGAATGAATGAATTTCTGAGACCAGAACTTCTGCTGTGACATCCCACGTACCTCCAGGAGGTCCTTGCAACGCTGGACAAAGGCATCGACCTGGGCAAAGATGCTGGTCTGGTCCAGTACCCAGCCCTTCCCAGAAAGCCTGCGTGAGGAGTCGCATAGTTAGGAGAACAGACAGCTTTTGTCATGTTTGGGGGCAAGGGATCCTTTTTCCCACCCAGCCTAAGGGGCTGCCCATACAAGTAGGGGGCATACAGGGGTCAGAAACAGGATGAGGGTGCATCCAGTGACCATATAGATCGGGGGGGGGCACAAAAAACAATGGAACCTTTCCCAAGACAGAGTCCAAGCATACTGGGAAAGAACACAGAAGCTGAAAGATAGCCAGCCAGTCCCCCCCTGTTTGTCTTTCTCTCTCCCCCGCCCCTTCCCACCCACCCCCGCAGGCAAGAGGGTTCTGGAGAAATCATCTAATCAAAGAGCTCTGGGAACATATGAGATCCTCGCCCCAGGAGCACGGCTTGAGTGCCTAATCCAGGCCTGGCCGTGCCTGCCTTGCATCAGAGCCGCTCGCATGTTAAATGTCTTTATATCTTTTACGATATTGATCCAGCCCCACTAATTTGAATTTGAAGCAGACAAGTAACACTTAGACTTAATTGTCAAGGACCAGGCACCCACTTAAGCCTGACATCCCTAATCATAATGATAGATTATGTTGCATTATTTCTGAAGTACAGCCAGGAGAATCGGGGAACAGGAGAGACAGCCAGGGCCAGAACGGAAGATGGAGAAGCCAGGGATCAGCTGACCCGGGGATCCGGGTGAGGGGCAAGCAGGGGGCCTTGCTAAGCCGCCCCGCACGGCTCTCCTCTCGCTGCAGCTCAAACAATATCCACCCGACAGACACGGAGCAGGCTGGTTCTCCACACGTCCAGACGACCGGCAGGGAAGCAGCCACTGAAGGCTAGGCGAGAGCAGCCTAGGCAGCCTGTGTGGCTGCTTGGAGAACATGGGGGCCATTGCAGAAGGAAATAACAGACACAGTCAATAAGAGCATAAGAAGAGCCTGATGGATCCACGAAGCTCAGCATCCTCACAGATGCAAGCAGGACAAGAGCTACTCTCCCCTCTTGCGCTTTCTAGCGACTGGCATTCAGAAGCATCACTGATGAAGAGCACAGCCATTTTAGGCGGAAGAAGATTGGATGAAATTTAAAATTTATCTTAAGAAATATTGTAAAATTAATGAGTGTTAAAATGTTGCGGTTATAGAAAATAGGGGACTACAGCTGTAAAAGATTAAGTAAAAGAAAAGAAATAAGGAAAAATTAGATGAAATCAAGGGGGAGGATTGGCTGAAACAAATTTGGGAATTGGGATGCAGAAAGGAGAGGTACGGGGAAGTCGACGAAGTAAGTTTTAAGAAAAAAAGGATTCGAAATTATACATGTTTGTTTTTGTGTGTGTATGTTTGTATTGTGTATTGTGTGTGTTCTTATAATTTGTGAAAATCCAATAAACATTTATATATAAAAAAAGAGCACAGCCATTGTGACTAGGAGCCACCGAAAGCCCGCACCTCCATGAACTTGTTGAATCCTCTTTTACAGGATTGGGGGCTATGACTGCCTCCTGCGGAATCAAATGGGGGTGGGGACAGTACGAAATTGTTTAAAGGAAGAGCTGAAAATGGCTTGGGAAGGGCCCTGTGGCGTGCACACACATTGCTTTTCTCCAACTGTCGTAGCCTCGGGTCCAATTTTTTTTGGCAACAGTACACGAAACCTTCCGACCCACTGAACTCTGGTGTATGCAGGGGTGAGTGCAAGAAGCTGGTCCCATTTGCAAACTGCTTTCAGCTCTGCCTCTTGTCAAGGGAATCTGCCTTTTCCTGAGTCTGACCACTGGTTCATCTAGCTCAGAATCATCTACACAGCTCTCCAGGGTTTCGGACAGTTAATCTCTCCAAGTGCAACCTGGAGATGCCGGGGATTCAACCTAGGACCAAAGCAGGTGCTATAAGCCCTGGGACATGGGCCTTCCCTTTCTTTCGTGGCTCCTCAGCTCCATGGTGTGGAAAGGCAGCAGAGAACCGCTTCCTTGCCAGGCAGGGGACCCTGCCCAACCTCAGCTCTTCCCAGGCCTCCTGTCCCTAGAACAGACACAAGCCAATGCTAGGAGGTCATCTGACACAGCAGGAAGACCAATAGAGCCAGAGAATGGAGGAAATCGGCTGAGGGTATCATTCAGGCAAGAAGGAGGGCAATGGGCCTCGAATGCAGCACGACTGAAAGCGGTCCATGAGGCACAGGACTTCCGGGGGAGGAACTTGGCGGACTGAACACCTTCTGTCAGCAGGTTGCTGGTGGAGATTATTACATGGTGATTGATGTTAGCCAGGCATACATTTGGCTATCAAATTCACTCTAGAGATAAGAGTGAACAGGAGATTAACCTCTGGTGCTCTGAAAAAGCTGTGTTCTACATCGAGAGACCAAAAAGCTGTCAGTTCCTAGGAACGTGGACAGGGTTAAATGACTTATGAGCTGAGGAATAAACATCTTGCACAAAGCCACATAAAAGCCCTAATGGGCATAGGGTCTGCAAAACCCTCCCTTTCTCTAATTATATCTGAGATGGTTATAATTTATGACTGAGAGAGGTTTCTCTGTCTGCCGGTGGAAATTTACATCTGGTGGGCAAGCTACTTTCTGGATTTAAAAAGAGTCAACCATTAAACCACTGAAGGCAAAAGAAAAAGCATGCTCAAATTGTTTGAGCCAAGAAGTTTAAAATGATCAAGGGAGTGTTAAGAACTTTTATTTTTTTTATTTTTAATTCTCTGTTTTCAGAACCAAAGTGTTGCCTTGAAATCAAAAGTAACTTTGCCACTCCATGCCTCCTTTGTGGGAAAGCAATGTGTTTTGAAAAGAGATAATGTTGTGAAGAATTTAAGGTGGAGACAGGAGATGTAATGAGACAGAATTGCTAGTAAGATAAAGGACATTCGGTCTTGCAAATACACCGTTGGACATTCCAGTGACCAATGGCATCCTTCAGCAAATGTTCCAGGTCAGTAGCCTGACACGGGATAAAGCAGTCCATCTGTTCCCAGGCCAACACCCACTGCCAGCCCAAGGCCTCTTACTTGTTGTGCATATAAGCAGCGTGCTGGTAGCTGTCCTTCCAAGAGGACATGCATGAGATGCAGCCATGGAGAGTCCGCCGGGTAGAGTTGATGTAGCCCTCAAAGAGCCGGTCCAGGGAGATGTCTTTGCAGCACATCTGGATAATTTTGTTGCTCATCTAGGGAGAAGTCAGGTGAGGCCACTTCAGCACCACCTCCGAGTTAATCCTTAGGATCACAAACATCTAACCTGTGGCTGGACTCCATCACTTGTCGGCTCCAGTCCACATGACCAATGGTCAGGAATGATAATTGTAGTCCAACAACAACAATTGGAAAGTAACAAATTAGCTACCACTGTTTTAAAGGTAAAGGGACCCCTGACCATTAGGCCCAGTCGTGGCCGACTCTGGGGATGCAGCGCTCATCTCGCTTTACTGGCTGAGGGAGCCAGCATACAGCTCCTGGGTCATGTGGCCAGCATGACTAAGCCACTTCTGGTGAACCAGAGCAGCGCATGGAAACGCCATTTACCTTCCCGCTGGAGCAGTACCTATTTATCTACTTGCACTGGCGTGCTTTTGAACTGTTAGGCTGGCAGGAGCAGGGACCGAGCAACGGGAGCTCACCCCATCACTGGGATTTGAACCACTGACCTTCTGATCAGCAAGCCCTAGGCTCTGTGGTTTAACCCACAGCACCACCCGCGTCCCTACCACTGTTTTAGACAGACCTTAAAAAACAACTAATATTGCCCAATGTTCCCATATGGCAATTTTCCTCTCATATATGTTACCAAGCATGCCCATGTCCCTTATCATGTGTTACATGCTAACTCATGTGTCTACACATGACAACACAGAGATATGATTTTTGAGATATTTTATCCAGAGTAATTTGATTTTATTTAAAAGCATTTATATTTCAAATATCTCTTGAACAGTCATGGCATATTTCAGGAAGTTGCACCGCATCCCAGGTAATTACTTCAGTTACTTGGGGGTTGGGGTTGGGGAAGGTAATAAGCAGAACCGGGTTTGAAAGAAGAGATGTTCATCATTACCAACACCGGAACGGCATCAAGGAATAAAACGGAAGATAGGCTTATAGGCAAAATTGTACAGGGCTTAATCATCCAACTCTTGCCTGGACCAATAGCATATGCTTAGCTTGCTTCTAGGATAGAGACAGGCAGACAAGCAGCCTGAAGGGGAGAGCTTGGTTAGACATACCAGGGAAGCTCAGATGCAAAGGATTTGGGCCACACAAGAGCAAAAAGATAGTGAGGTTTGGGATATGGAGAAGAATGGATGGAACAAAACTTTTATGACCACCAGTTCCAAGGCGAGGAGAAGGAGAGACGGCGAAGGGTCAGAGCAGCTGGGCATAAATTCCTGTGTGGCTTAGCCTCCCTCAGAAGCCCAGACAGACTTTTGCTATCTATAAACATTTATGCTGTTATTTTATGCCGAATTTTACAGCTTGCTTTGGACGTTATTTGTACTAAGTAAAACCTGTTTAGAAGGAAGGAAACGGTCTAGGTTCGAAGAGAGAAGTGCAGTCCTCACCTTTCTGAACAGGGCTGTGATTCTCTCTCGGGTGTTGTAGTATGGGGAGTTGACCCACACAATTCGGACGAGGCTGATGAGGTGAGGCAACTTTTCGGGGATGTTTTGGGGGCGAAGGGTGGATAGCTCCTGGAACGGTTCTTTCAGGATGGAGAGGAATCGGAGGTTTGACTGGGCCTGCTCTGATCCATCCTGCAAAGCAACCACAGAGCAATAAACAAGGACTGAAGCAGGATCCGTGCCCCCACAGACACGGCTCAACCGCCTCCTGAACCCTTCCCATGAAGGAGAGGCAGACTGGAGGAAGGGCTTGGTGTGGAAGAAACCGAAAGCCCCTTTCCTGAGACAATTCCCTCCCTGCCCTACCCAACCTGCACCCACCTGGATCTGTTTGGCAAGCCGCTGGAAAGGGGTCACGTAGGAAGACTTGGAAAAGGCCAGAATGGTTTCGATGTGCTTCACGCCCTGTTGGCAGAGCTGCTTGCTGATTTCGGAGAGGTCTGTACAGCGGTTCCTCCAGAACTCGATCTCTTCCAGCGGGCCTGAGCTCTCTCTGCTCTCCACAGCCTCTTGTGCCCTCAGAACCTCCTTGATCTGCCGGGTCCAGTGAATCATGGATGCTGGAACAACAGCAGCAACAGCAAATAAAAATAAAATAAAATCAGATGGCCCCCAGGTCTGCCAAGCTTCAGGAATCAACTCACAGTGTAAGCTCTGGGGCCTTTCACCCATATATATATATATATATATATATATATATATATATATATGCTTTGCCTCAGCACAAAAGGCCCTGACCAGTTTTTATAGTAACAGCGGTTGCCTTGCCTGCCATGTGTGAGGACGGAGAGTGGAACCTAACCCAAAGTTGCTCAGTGAATCTGTGGGGCAGCCACACATGCCAATGTGGTGTAGTGGTTAAGAGCGGTAGTCTCGTAATCTGGGGAACCGGGTTCGCGTCTCCGCTCCTCCACATGCAGCTGCTGGGTGACCTTGGGCCAGTCACACTTCTTTGAAGTCTCTCAGCCCCATTCTCCTCACAGAGTGTTTGTTGTGGGGGAGGAAGGGAAAGGAGAATGTTAGCCGCTTTGAGACTCCTGAAGGGGAGTGAAAGGCGGGATATCAAATCCAAACTCTTCTTCTTCTTCTTCACCTGATGCTCAGAACGGAAAAAACCACCAGACCGCTGAACAGGCAGCTAACAGCTTAACATTAAGGCACGGTTTGAGTTGCCTATGGATCAATGCAGTACACAGTCAGAAAAGAGAGCAGATCACAGGTTAAGAGTCTCTGGACATGTGCATAGGAACTGGTGCTTCACAAACGCCTAAAACACTTTAATCGCTGCTGTGCTTGGGCAGGAGTGGATATGTGGAGGGACCTCATGGAGCGTCTGCTAGAGAGAGAGAAGATCTGTCTCCACTCTGGAAAGCAGAAAAAGAATTCTGGGATATATCATGCCATGGCTTCACTGCACAGAGTCCCCTGGGTGGAGAATATACTCTTATACAAAGAGACAGGGTGAGTCACACAGAAATCAGGCATGTTCCTTGGGGGGGGGGGAGGGTTTGAGATCCCTCCAAGAGTACCTGGCGCCATTTGCCTTCATTCTGTGTGAACACACACTGTTTTGAGCCATGGCGGCGCTGTCGGGGCTTTGATGTTTTTCGAACCACACCGCTCTCCTCCTGTACATCAGAAAGGAGAGGGAAACGCGGCAAATTCTTTGTCCCAGCCCTTCTGCACACGAGGCTCTGACACTTGCCTGAATGCGCCGCCATCCCTGCTCTTTAATATGGGGCTTTGGCTGCTGCGCCTGGGCTCGTGCAGAAATTACCTTCTACTTTGCGGTCTGCTGTCTGATAGATCCCAAATGCCTCGTGTCCAAGTGCATTCTGGGGGAGAGCTAAGAGGAGGGGGCCCTGCAGGTCTGAATCATAAAAGGGGCTCCCCTGGCTGCGGAAAGAGGGGGGAACAACACTTCCAGGTGCACGAGAACCCCCGGAAGAGGGAACTGCCGAAAGGAGCCGCAGGGCCTCAGTTGTGGGGAGAGTTTGTGGCATCTGAAGCTCACCAAGTTTGCTGCTTTCCCCCCGCTCTTGGAATGGAAGAGGCTAATAGCTAGAGAGCAGCCATCTAGGAAGAGTTAGTATCGCAGCGTGGAAGCTGCAGTCTCTGTGCCAAATTACAGGGGTAAGACAATCACACAGCCCAGGGATTAGAATAGCCAAGTATCTCTAAGTGCTTGATAACAGCTGAGGTTTTAGTCACACAAGAGACGACCCCAAGGTAGCCAATTGGATGCTTAACCCAAGCATGCATTGCCATGCAAAATATCCAGCCATGGGAAGATTTTAATGCGCGCAGCGAACATTGCAGGCTGGGCGCTGCCAACCGCACAGGCCTCTCATTATGGGACAATCATGTGAATTTCAAATCCTCCATCTGTCTATGGCAGTGGGGGATTTCTTCATAATGCTGTTAAACTTTGAAAAGGGGCACGCTCCACTTTTATGCTTTGGAAAAAAATTTCCTATACTCGAATTCAGAGATAAAACAAGGCACAAGATGAACGGGTTGTCTCCCCTTGTGCTTTGCGTGTGTGTCTGTGTTTTAAAAGCTACAAAATCGAGGAGAGATAAGAACGTTCTGGAGTCTATTCCCCCCACATGCCCAAATGAGCTTGGGCCATAGTGAAGTGCTGCGGCGTTCAATCCAAAAAACGGGTCAATTAATGCCTGTTGTTACTAAAAGGCCTTTTTATTTTCCTTTGTTGCCAAAAGCCAACGGTAATGGCAATTTATGCAACGCCACAAGCGAGGCAGAGCGAACAAGGAGCCGCCTCTCCTGGACGCCAGAAGAAAGCCGAAGGCAGCAACAGCAAGGAAACGCAAGCCGCTTCACCCGTGTTGGGGCAGGAGAGGCCTGCAGGAGGCCATGGGTAAATCCAGGCAGTGGGGAACTGCAGCCAGGCCCAGATCCCTCAAGGGATGGCGTTCTTATGACAATATATCCCCAACCTGCTCCTTCCAGATGTATTGGACTACAGCTCCCATCAGCCACAGCCAGCTATGGCTGATGGGAGTTGTAGTCCAAAACCCCTGGAGGGGCAGATAGGGGCAGGCTGCTGTCCAACACTAAAAATATACAGTGGTACCTCTGGATACGAACGGGATCCGCTCTGGAGCCCCATTTGCATCATGAAGCGGATCGCAATTCCCCGCTTCTGCGCACGATGTCATTTTGACCGTCTGCGCATGCGCGAGTGGCAAAACCCAGAAGTAACGCGTTCTGTTACTTCCAGGTTGCCACAGAGCGCAACCCGAAAATGCTCAACCTGAATTAACTTCAACCCGAGGTATGACTGTACATCTGTGGCATTTATTTTTATGCACATGTTATATACTGAGTTGAATAGGATCCAAACTGCAGCAGTCTGATTGGTCCTAGAACAATAGGATCCAAAATGCAGCAGTCTGATTGGTCCTAGAACAATAGGATTCAGAATGCAGCAGTCTGATTGGTCCTAGAACAATAGGATTCAGAATGCAGCAGTCTGATTGGTCCTAGAACAATGCAGCAGTATGATTGGTTGGCAGGAACCACCCAATCCTGCTCCAGATAGAAGTGAATCCACAACCTGATTGGCTTACAGGAGAATTCCGGAATTAGCCAATCATGTGCAGCCCATTGTGTAAATAATGTATATAAAGCAGATACTGTGAGGGGACCTTCATTCATTCCTCCTCTCCACTATGAGCTGAATAAAGAGCATGAAATCACTTTGTGACTCTGAGTATATTTCAGTACACAAGAACATTTTGTGGGCCCACACCTTCAGAACAGGATGTCTGACATGTCCCTCACACAGTACAGCGGCTGAGGGGGCAAGCCAGGCCCAGCAGGCTCCCCCAGTGGGCTTCCTCTGCCATTTGCATACGGAAGAAAAGGACCGAACAACCCCTGGTGAGGCACACCTTTGCCAGGCTCTGCTTTATTATTCCTAATAGAGACACACGCGCTGCATAATTCAGTCAACATCTTTTCCCCTTGTCCGTAGCGAGATGTTCAATTGAATTTGCGCAGGGCGGAACAAACGAGCCGCTGCGCCAGATCTGACTGGCGATTTCTCTCGCCGGCGCTTCAGCCTTTCTTTCCTTTTCTGCCTGCGGGGCAGTAACAGAACCAGCAGCCCCGGGAGACAAAGGGGACGAGACGCGGCTGGGGCAATGGGATGGCGGGACGGGCCCAGAGAGACAAGCCGCACAAGATGGCGGCGGGCCTGCCTCTTCAAACACAGGAGACTGAGTTCAAAGCACAAAAGGAAGGTCCGTATGGGGGTGCCGTGCGCCCCCACCCCAAGAGACTTTTCTCCCTGCAACCCGTGCCCCCGAGGTAATTTCTCCTTCAACTTGGCTCCAAAACTAGAAGTATTGGAGGAGAACAGCTGAGGGAGAAATCACCTCAGGGGACCACTGCGTCGGGAAAGCAGGGGGGGGCAGTTGTGATGCCCCCCACCTGTCGTATGGCCACAAGTGGCAGCTCGGCCAGTGCCTTTTCCGCATTTAAGGCCTGCTCTGGTTCAGTTCTCAAGCCTCTCTTGGGCTCTGCAATCCCCGGTTTCACTTCAAAGGGGAACTCTGGGAGTGTGGGGAAGAAAGTGCCCCCCAACCCAAGAATGTCACTCAAAAAGCACTAAGAGAGGTTACAAGAAGTTCCTGAGCAAAGGGGTGGAGAGGAGAGGAGAGAGAGAAATATATATATATATTGGGTTTTTCTCTCCTCTCTGCCCTGAGGCAGATGAATAGGCTGGAGCAGGCAGGTCGTGCCCTTTCCCTTAAGGCGCAGAGAGGGACCCTGGCAAGATAAGGAAAACAAAGGACAGAACAGGCATCTCAAAGCGGCCGTACCCTGAAGGCTCAGGATGGGTAATGTGCCCATTAAAAACAGCAGTAAAATAAAACCAAGTACTGCGCATTTTTAACACCCAGAATAGCAAAGGTGTCCCTTGCTGCTTTCCAGGGGCTGTGCTCTGGCAAAACAATGGCCAGGGATGCCTCCCCTTGTGTCCCTTCGAATGCTGGGATAAAGAAAATAGGTGCTGTGGGCTGAGCAGGAGGGACAAATGGAGGGCATAAACCATTTATATTTTGGAGAGCAGCCCTTTGAAATATGCAGGATGCCAACTGGGGCAGGTTCAGGAGCAGTGGCCAGACCTGGGATGAAGAGATCCCATGAAGGAATAAGCTGTGTCACAGCTACCTGCCTTACACTGAGTCCAACCATCAGTCCACCTTGCTCAATGTTGCCACTTCCGCTAAAAAGCACAAGCTCCATTCTGCTCATCATGAAACATGACAGCTAAGGGTTGATGATATTTGCTCTTCCACACTTACTGTGATATTATTTTTTAGAGGTCCACATGCGCAGATTCAGAAATTGCCCATAATGGGGTAAGAAAAGGTAAAGGACCCCTGGATGGTTAAGTCCAGTCAAAGGCGACTATGGGGTTGCGGCGCTCATCTCGTTTTCAGGCCGAGGGAGCCGGCGTTTGTCCACAGACAGCTTTCCGGGTCATGTGGCCACCAGGACTAAATGGTGCAACAGAACACTGTGGCGGAAGCCAGAATGCACAGAAATGCTGTTTACCTTCCCGCCGCAGTGGTCCCTATTTATCTACTTGTACTGGTGTGCTTTCAAACTGCTGGGTTGGCAGGAGCTGGGACGGAGCAACGGGAGCTCACCCCATTGTGCAGATTTGAACCGCCAATCTTCCGATTGGCAAGCCCAAGAGGCTCAGTGGTTTAGACCACAGCGCCACCTGCGGAAATGTTAGTGGAGGGTGGTGTTGTCCTTGAAGGGAGGGGCCAGTAAACGGAAAGATCTGATTGAGGACAACCCACCAGTGTGGATATGAAACCGCAGCACAGCTACGGAAAGTGAAAGACTTCAACTGCGTGCATGTGGACACAGAACAAATCAGATCTCAGAGCCCCGTTTGTGAGATATCGTCCCTGTCTGGAAGCACCCTTAGTGGTGAAAGCAGTGGGCTCCACGTACCTCGAGAACAAAACCACACACGGTTCTGATTTTGAGATGAAGGGGCCAAAGTTCCTCTCCCTCCCACCCCACATTCTTATTCTCGAGATTTTTGGTGTGTGCACATTTCCCCTCAGCGTCACCACCACCAGCCCTCTTCCCCCAAAATAATAACAAAAGCAGGATTTTTAATAGACCCGAGGAGAAAAGGTGCTGGAGAGAAGGGTGAAGAATGATTCACCCCCCATTAGCATCTTATACATCAGCCGCCCGCCTGTCACAAGGCAGCCTTCGGGGGGGGGAGGGGGCGGTGCTGGGAGGAGGGAAACTGGTATGACACATAATACATGAGGTTTATAAAATTGCGCATGATGTGCAGAAAGTGAGGAAAAGTGGAACTTTCGTAGGGTCACCCTATGAAACAGTTCAGTGGAAGATTCAGAAAAGACGAAAGAAGGGTCCTTCTTCCCACAGGGACATAATTTACTTCTGGAACTCACTGCCACAAGATTTCCTGCAGCAGCCGGTGGGTAGATGCCCTCTGTCGTGCCTTATGAACACTTATGACTCAATAAGGTGCAGGGTTGCTGTTATGTACTGAGTTGAATAGGATCCAAACTGAAGCAGTCTGATTGGTCCTAGAACAATAGGATCCAAATTGCAGCAGTCTGATTGGTCCTAGAACAATGCAGCAGTATGATTGGTTGGAAGGAACCACCCAATCCTGCTCCAGATAGAAGTGAATCCACAACCTGATTGGCTTACAGCAGAATTCCGGAATTAGCCAATCATGTGCAGCCCATTGTGTAAATAATGTATATAAAGCAGATACTGTGAGGGGACTTTCATTCATTCCTCCTCACCACTATGAGCTGAATAAAGAGCATGAAATCACTTTGCGACTCGGAGTATATTTCAGTTGCCTGTTGGCTTTGATGGCTTTCAAAAGAAGATAGGGGGAAACCATACAGAAGGAGAAAGCTGCCAATGGCTCCCCTTCAAGATGGCCGTGCAGCAGCCTCCGGGATCAGAAAGCCGGTTGCTGATGGTGACAAGAGGAGAGAGCATGGTTGCTGCACTCTGGTCCTCCTTTCTGGCTTCGCGTAGGCACTGGGCCTTCGGATCTGGTGCGGCTGCTGAGCTTTTCTGAGGTTTTTATGGGAGGTCTGTTGACAGCTGTAAGTTGTTGGAAGCTAAAAAGAGGGGGGGGAGCTTTGGCCTCCCAGGTCTTTGGGGTACCCTGGAGGGATCTGGTTGGCCAGTGAGTGAACAGGATGCCGGACAAGGTGGAGTCTTGGTATGAGATACAGTGGTGCCCCGTAAGACGAATGCCTCGCAAGACGAAAAACTCGCTAGACGAAAGGGTTTTTCGGTTTTGCGTTGCTTCGCTAGACGAATTTCCCTATGGGCTTGCTTCGCAAGACGAAAACGTCTCGCGCTTTTTTTTTAAAGCCGCTTGAAAAGGCGCAGTTGCGATGGACCGTGCTTCGCAAGACGAAAAACATTGCAAGACGAAAAGACTCGCGGAACGAATTATTTTCGTCTTGCGAGGCACCACTGTACACCAGGGCTCTGCTTCTGCAGAAAGGAACCACTTAGTGCGAACAGAATTATAACATAAACCACAAGATCCGCCATGGTGAGTTTATGAATTGGTTGGCCAGTCTGCTTAAATTCCAGCTCTCTTGAGCAGGCATAGGCAAACTCGGTCCTCCAGATGTTTTGGGACTACAACTCCCATGATCCCTAGCTAACAGGACCAGTGGTCAGGGGTGATGGGAATTGTAGTCCCAAAACATCTGGAGGGCCGAGTTTGCCTATGCCTGCTCTTGAGAGTTCCTCATTCTCTCCCCAAAGTATCAGCACTTGCTCCTCAATGGACTGCTCCACCATTCCAGAGAACGGAATATTATTTGTTATCTTTGTTGTGTTATTATTTAATAACCTCAAGGGGAATTGCTGAAGCACACAGGTGTTACTGCACCTCCCGGATTATGGTGTCTCCTTTGCACCTACCAAACCACAAAGAGGAAGCACTGTGGTGGCCTATGCTGGGCATGGAGTCGAGGACAGGTTTATGTCTGTTTGAACAGATCAAGTCTCTAGCTCCCATGGGCACAAGGGCAGGAAATGCTTCGTGCTCACTTCAAATCCCACCACATGGACTCCAAAACAGATCTCTAGAAGGCTGGTCCTTGGACAGGTGAAAGTCTCCTCAACAAATCAAAGGATCCAAGCAGCGCTTGAAGGAAATTTCTGGGCCCTGCAGCCATTCTCTTCTCTTCCTGACACATGGCAGCTTGTCTGCTCCCAGGCCTCCTAGTCATTCTCTCTCTCCCAGCCTGCACATCTCCCCCAGATCTTGCCAGCACAGATGGAAAAATGAATGCTCTAATAAGGAATGCTCTAAAAATTCAGAAAAGTGTGTGTTTGTGTGTGGGTCATCCCGGTGCCATTGTTTTCTCCATTTGCACATTGTGTTCTGTGCGTGGTGCAGAATTTAGATGGGAGGTGGGGTGGGGGAGTGGAGAGGAGCAATTTCACCAACGAGGCAACCCGTGAAGGTGGGATGAAGGGCTAGGGAGAGGCCTAACCTGCCCCTGCCTTCCATTTCCTGACAGAAAACGCCTGCAGCAGAACTAATAACCCCACAAAGGGGCCCTGCAGACGTTCACAGCCTGACAAACCCGTTTTCTGTGATTGGGAATGATGGATGCAGCTCATATGCTGCGAGGGGTTAATTCACTTACAGTCCAAGCACTGCTGCTCGGCTGGCAAGCCTCTCGGTCAAGCTTCATCCTCCCCATCAGCCGTCTTCCTCTCCTGCTGTTACCACCCCCCCCACCTCCAGGGCCCAAGTCCCCAGAGATCCGCCACGCCACTCACTCTCCAGCCGCTGAACCAGGGCTTTGTCCTTCAAGGCCATCTCCGTCTTGATGGTCAGGGACTCGATTGGGATGTAGAGGATGGTGCGGCCCCTCATTTTGGAGCGAGTGTCTAGAGAGGGACAAAGATGGAGAAAGAGTGACAAAGCAGAGAGGCAACGTTCTGGCAAATTGCTGTTTCTGGGGGGGTCTTGGAGGGAGGGAAAGAAGGAAGGGAAGGGAAGGGAAGGGAAGGGAAGGGAGGAAGGGAGGGAGGGAGGAAGGAAGGAAGGAAGGAAGGAAGGAAGGAAGGAAGGAAGGAAGGAAGGAAGGAAGGAAGGGTTCTCTCATAAGACATAGAACAGGAAACATGGTTTATGGTTCCTCAGCAGGGCACCAACAGTCATCGGATTTGACATACAGTGGTACCTCGGGTTAAGAACTTAATTCGTTCCGGAGGTCTGTTCTTAACCTAAAACTTCTCTTAACCTGAAGCACCACTTTAGCTAATGGGGCCTCCCGCTGCCACCACGCCGCCGGAGCACGATTTCTGTTCTCATCCTGAAGCAAAGTTCTTAACCCGAGGTACTATTTCTGGGTTAGCGGAGTCTGTAACCTGAAGCGTATGTAACGTGAAGCGTATGTAACCCGAGGTACCACTGTACCTGCTACCGCGCAGCCCTCTCCCTTGACCCAATGTCCCAAGCTGTGCGGAAAAGCAAAACCTCATGGGAGTAATTTATGCAGGTGGCATGTTTAAGCAAATGTGCTCAGCTTCCCTAATGCCTTCCATAATAATAAGAAATGCAGGGATACATTCCGACATGCACATGTTTAAGGGTGACTGGGGGAAAGACCAAGGCACCAAGAAACTCTGTGAGTACAAAGACACTACCAGGCATGGCCAAACTTGGCCCTCCAGCTGTTCTGAGACTACAATTCCCATCATCCCTGACCACTGATCATGTTAGCTAGGGATGATGGGAATTGCAGTCCTAAAACATCTGGAGGGCCAAGTTTGGCCATGCCTGCACTAAGCATACTGGCAGCCTTCTGATGTGTAAACCTAGGCAAAAGGCTGGTTGTTTTCTGTCGGTCAGGTAGCCAGCCGGTAACCCAGGAATGGCCCAAGACATTTTGACACCTGAGGCGAGCCTCAAAATGGTGCCCCACCTCACCCTGGCCAGGGATGAAATGGTGAGTGGAGATCTACGTCAAGATCAAGGGGGGGAATAATGATCTACGTGGGTAGGAGGAGACCAGCAGCACGAGATGGGTGTAGAGGTGGCATGGATGGGGGAGCTACTGAGGAGACAGCAGATCCAGCCTCCAAGCAGCACGCCACAGTCGTCACTGCCGGCAATGAATTTCTTGGAGAATAGGATGGCCTTCTAAAACCACGAGCTGTGGTGTAACAGCAACATTCCTCCTGCTCAAAGGAAAAGTGTCAGCAATAGAATATTGAGAAAGGGTGCAACTTCTGGGGGAAACCTCCTCTCATGGCCTAAGAACAGGATGGGTAATGAAATATCAGCAGGAAGAGCTCTGAGGCTGAGAAACTGTGGGCCAGGGACCAATGATGATGCGCATTAGGGAGTGTGAGGTGTACTGAATTCCGCAGATTGATCTGAACTGTCATATAATTTTAGAGTTGGAAGGCACCCAATGGTCATCTAGTCCAATGCAGGAGTCGCAGCTAAAGATCCCTGGCAGCTGGGCATCCAACCTCTGTTTAAAAACCTCCAGTGAAGGAGACTCTGACACCCTCCGGGGTAGACAATCCCACTGCTGAACGGCAATTGCCACCATGCTCAGTTGGAATCTCCTTTCTTGATCTGGCAAATCTTGAGAGGGAGGTCTTAGTTAGAACTCAGTAAAATGGCAAGCCCAGCCCTACATAAAAGTCAGATCCAGGAAGGGAGGAGAGCAGGGAGTCCTACCTGTGAGAGAGGTCATAAAGTGGTAAATTTCTGAGAAAAACTCGTTCTTTATGCTTTCGGGCCAGGTTGACTTGCGAAAGAGCTGGGGGAGATACACGGCGTTGAGATTGCGGATCAAGGAATCTATGTAGGGCTTCCGGACAGTGCCAAACTGGACGACCTCGTGGAAGTTCTCTTCTGTAATCTCTGCGTTCTCTTGGCGGATGAAGTAAGTGAGCTGCTTCTGCTCCTGCGGGGACAATGCTGAGTTAGAGACGGCAGGATCCTCAGCAGAAACTTATCCTAGAGACCTCCAGCTCTGGGATTAGAGCTTCTAAACTGCCCTGAGTCTAGTTTACACATACCGTATTTTTCGCTCTATAAGACGCACTTTCCCCCCTCCAAAAATGAAGGGGAAATGTGTGTGCATCCTATGGAGCAAATGCAGGCTTCAGGCAGCTATCCACAAGCCTTCTGAGCGCAGCGGGAGTTCCTGCAGCCTGAAGCCCAGGGAAGCGGATAGCAGCCTGCAGCCTGAAGCCCGGGGAGCGCAGCGGGAGTTGGCGCTGCGCTCCTCGGGCTTCAGGCAGTTATCCGCAAGACTTCGGGCTCCAAAGGCTTGCAGATAGAAGCCTGTTCTGGGGGCTGGGGTCGGGGGAAGCTCGGGCTCCCCCCGTCCCCAGCCCCGCAAGCCCCGGGAGCAGCGGCGAGCTTGCGCGCAATCTTGCTGCCACTCCTGGACCTGTTCTGGGGGCTGGGGTCGCGGCTGGGGGGGATATTTTTTTCTCCCCCCCCAAATAAAACCCCCTAGGTGCGCCCTATGGTCCGGTGCTCCCTGTGGAGCAAAAAATACGGTATTTTCAGTGCCCAGGACTAGACCATTGGAGCTGATTGATGCCAGAGTGTCTGCTACTGCCCCATAAAACTGCCACATCCGTCCACAGCACAGGTGCCTGCCGCAGAGCCTTGTTCCACAGAGCAGGCAAAATGCCTCCCGAGAATAAATTGGGAGTAGGCAGAGGTTGAGTGGCAGGTTGTCACAAACAAACATGCAACCTTTTGCTTTTAATTAAGAACTGGATTCCCCACTGCTTTTGGGAAACATGAGCCTGGGGATCCAGGGTAATTTAATCTGAGATACAGAACAGCAAAGAGACCAACCTTCAGAAGAAGAAAGGCTGAAACAAAGGTAGCCACCTTACACCCTATGCAGGCAAACACCCTGGGGGCAAGGGATTAGAAAACTCCTGATACAATCTGGCCAGTTGGAAACCTACTAATGAAGTATCAAAGGCTGGAAAGGCCCCACTTATTTAGAGGACCAGGAAAATTCAGGATCAGTGGCCTTTGCTAGATGGGGCCTCCTGGTTCAAAGGCAGTATATCACTGAATACTAGGTGCTGAAGGGCAAGAAGAGGGGAAGAGGGCCAAACTCTGCTAGTGGGCTTCCTGGAAGCATGAGGTTGCCGCCAGGCTAGATGGGTCAGATTCAGCCCCAGGGCAGGGTGCTCTTATGCTTTTGCACTGCAGAGGAAATGGCAAACCTCCCCACATTGTTACCCCTACCAAACACACAGAGGAGCCTCTCAGGTGGTCCGTGACAGACTGAGCCAAACCAACCTGGAATGGCATGACCGGCTCCACTTTCAAGCCGGCAAAGTCGTCAATGTAGAAGACAAGCATCTGCTGGGTGGGGTCCTTCAGAAACTGATCCATGGCGGCCTTGTGGTCCTCTGTCCACATCTCATCTCGGAGGCCAGACAAGGCGATCCGGCTTTCAATGCAGGGTTTCTGAGTGAAAAGGGAAAGAGGCCAAGCTCAAGCAAAGGGAGGCAGAGCGTGCGCATCCGACAGGACGAGCCGCTTGCAGAGACCGCGTTGGATTGCACCGTCTTCCCCCCATCCCACGTGTTTAGGAGCAGGACTGGGAACCATACAAGCCCGGAGCCTGGCCTGCTATTCCATTGCATCAGACTGAGTCTAATGTGTGAGCAGCCACACTAGATGACACCAGTTCATGGAGGTTGAGGCTGTAGTCTCCTCCAGTTTAAAAGCAGCCTGCCTCTGAATCGGAACAAACTAGACGGCATGCAAAAATTGGTGCATGCAATTGTTGTGTCTGATTCTTGTTCTTTAAATAGCAAGTGTTGGAGTGGTGGTGGTGGGGGGGGGTTGCTGATCAGGACAACACCACACAGGGAGGGCGGGGACTCATTCCCTTCCACATCCCAAGAACAGCAGCCACTTCGGGGGCAATTTTCATCAGGACTGTGGGATGCAGGGGGTGGGGGAACGGTGAAAAAACATTTCCCCTCCTGGCATGGTCCTGATCATCCTGCCCTACAGGCTCCTATTTAGGTAACAAAAAAATCAGCCACACATTTCCCATACCATTCAGTTTGGCTCCCCCAGCCCTGCAAGATGCGGGGAGAAGCCTCGCCCCAAAAGCTGTCACTTTCCGCAGTTCAAACCCCCCACCCGACCCCACCCCGACGCAAATGAATCGTGCGAGTCACCAGCGGGGCCTGCCTCGTGAAAACTGGGAGTCCAAGACTCACAATCTTCTTCCGCCTCCCCTTGTTCAGCCAAACCCCCACCGGGGCACTCAAAGAGGGAGAGAGAAGAGGGCTAATTTGTTAAGATGATTGCAAGACAGTCACTCCAGAGAGCTTCCGCAGATCATGGCGCTCAGTCATTAAGGCAACACAGTTCCAGGCGAAGGAAAAGGTAAATGGGGGGGGGAGGGGAGGGAGAGAAAATTAAGGGTAGGAGCAGCGCAGACTGAAAAAGAAGGAAATGGGGAGATGGGCAGTAGCCACTCTTTGGTCCTGGAGAGAGAGAAAAAGTGTATGTATTTTTTTCAAAACGCATTAAGACTTCTTTTTCTCATTCCCAAGAGCTTCTCAAAGAAAAACCTGGGAAATCAGGATCAAATTAGCATAACATCTGGCATGGAAGCATACAGCCAGATGTTCCTAGCCCAAATGTGACAAAATTGTGGAACGTTCCATGCAGGCACCCGCCCGCTCTCTGGTCTCCCGTTCAGGGCGTCTCTGTCGGAGGAAGGATTTGGGCCTCGCAACAGCCGGACGTCACCTGAGTCAGAAAGGCAACACTTCCCTCCTGTAAAGGCATCCTCTCCCTTTGGCACTGACAGCTAGCCAAGTGCAGAAGGGAGTCACATGCAGGGCCAGGAAACTTTGGCACCTGCAGCCTTGGAGAGGGGCAGAAGTCGCCCAGCCAAGGGGGTCTTTCTGCTGGACTGAGACAGCTGCTTCCGTGACAGGGTGCAGTACAGTGGTGCCTCGCAAGACGAACGCCTCGCAAAACGAAAAACTCGCAAGACGAAAGAGTTTTCCGTTTTTGAGTCGTTCCGCAAGACGAATTTCCCTATGGGCTTGCTTCGCAAGAAGAAAGCCCATAGGGAAATCTCCGGGGACCTCTTTTAAAATGCTGGTGGTCAGGAGCAAAGACCAGGTCCGGGGACAATCTGTCCCCCGACCACTTCTGAAGGCGGGGGGGGGGGGGGACAAGGGCTTTTCTTCCCACCCCAGCCTTCAGAAGAGGTCGGGGGATAGACTGTCCCCGGACCTGGTCTGAAGGCAGTTTCCATAGGAACGCATTGATTGATTTTCAATGCATTCCTATGGGAAACTGTGCTTCGCAAGATGAAAAACTCGCAAGAAGAAAAAACTTGCGGAACGAATTAATTTCGTCTTGCGAGGCACCACTGTAGCTGCTTGTCAAGGAACACATCCGAGTCCGGGATAGAGAAACAAGAGGCAGACAGAGAGAAAAGCACCTGATCCATGACTCTTAAACGCTGAGGGCAAAGAGACCTGGAGGTTCAGTCGTTCCCACCACCTGTTTCAGCCTGCACAGACTTCAGCTACGCAGGAGTAGTTTAAAGTTTTCAAGGGTGGCAAGAGCATCAAAAAGACTGGATCACACTCTCTCACACACAAGCACAGTCCTTCAAAAGTGGGTCCAGCTGGGAGCTTCTGGCCACCCTTCCTTTCCCCCCTGCCATGTGAGATCGTCCCTGTGGCAAGGTCACACACACGCCCGGCTTCCCAACTTACCAAATCCGCCTCTTCCTCCACAGGGCTGGGAGGGATAGCCAACTCCTCCTGGCTCTCTTCCTCCATCTCGTACAAGGATACCGAAGTAACATCTCCTAAGAGGAGGGCAAAAGGCAGAGAAGCAGAAATCAAAAGTGCGCCCAAGGAGACTGTGGTATCTTTGGGGCAGACATGGTGCCGGGAGCTCTCGTACCTACGGGACCGCCTCTCCTGGTATCTCCCACAGAGGAACTTAAGGTCCATAAATGGCAACACCCTAGAGGTCCCGGGCACTAAGGAAGTCAGATTAGCCTCAACCAGAGCCAGGGCCTTTTCAGTACTGGCCCTGACTTGGTGGAACGCTCTGTCTCATGAGACCAGGGCCCTGCGGGATCCGATTTCTTTCCGCAGGGCCTGTAAGACAGAGTTGTTCCTCCTGGCCTTTGGCTTAGAATCAATTTGATTCCCTCCCCCTCTTTCTTTTTCCTTTCTCCTCCTGTGATGAGGCTGCATTTTAATGTTTTAATGTTGTATTTTAATCTTTTTTTTTAAAGTTGCATTTCAATCAACTTGTTTTTATTATTGGTTGTTAGCCACGTTGAGCCCAGTCTTGGCTGGGGAGGGCAGGGTATAAATAAATTTTCTTATTATTATTAAAGCTGGCACAGCAGAAGGGATCTACGGGTCTACACACCTTTCCGACACACTCCTCCCTCTCACAGGCCTTGCTTGTACCAGGCAATTAGTTGAGGGCAACTCCTGTTGAATCTCAGAGTCTGAGGGTTCAAGGAGACCACCTAATGCAGAACACACACTTGCCCCCTCTTGAGGAAGGGTCACCCACCCCAGCCCCACACAAACCCACCCGGCCAACCCAAACAGTCATCAGCACAGCTCTGTAGAAAGACACTCACTCAGGAAGTTTAGTAGGGAAGTTTTAGGAGTCCAGGAAGATGGTGGGTTCATCAAGAGATCTGAGAACTCAATCCTACTAGGGAGGGTGAAAGGTTTTTGGGTTTTTTATAAGAGCCAGAGCCAAGATGCATGAGCTCTTGAGAGGACACCTAAGGGCAGAGGTTTCCATCAAGTCAAACCCAAGAAGCCTTACACAGAGTCAGGCCATGGGTTCATCTACCTCTGTACTGTCTACACCAGGGATGTCCAACAGGTCGATTGTGATCTACTGGTAGATCCCTGGGAGGTTTGGGTAGATTGCGGTCGATCGTTGGGTCCCTTTCTTTAGCGTTGCTAAAATCGATTCCAGCCCCGCCCCCTCGGCCCGCCCTCCATTGTTGCACGATCTGCAGAACGGAAGGAGGAGTTAACAATGTAAGGCTGTTAGTTGGTGAGCGGCAGTTCCTCCTTTTCCGCAAAAACCCTTAAAATGGGAGCTTTCCTCCTCCCTAAAAAAAGCTGAACAACTTTGAACCTGAAACCCCCCCCCAAAAAAGTGTGGCTTTCCTCCCCCCCAAAAAAAGGCCAACAACTTTGACCTGAACCCCAAAAAAACAGAGGTAGATCACCGCCAGTTTTTAATTCTCTAAGCAGATTGCAGTCTCTTGGGAGCTGGCCATCCCTGGTCTGCACTAACTGGCAGTCACTCTGTCGAGAGAAGAACACAAGGGGCAAGAAGGTCTGTGAAAGAGCATGGCCCTCAGGACCGAAAGAATAAGAAGACATGCTGTGTCACTGGGCAGTGGCTCTAGATCATTAGCAGAAGCATCACCCCCATGTTCCACAGGGCATTAAGAACAACACCCAGACGCCATCCAGCGTGATGGTGATCAGAAACATCCTCCTAAGAGGCAGTTTGTGCAGACCTGACACGTCTTCTCAAGAAGTTGGTGGCCGTCCATAAAAATGTAAGAAAAATCTGCTGGATCAGGCCCGAGGCCCATCTAGTCCAGCGTTCTGTTCTCCTTTTTTTTATATAAAATATTTATTAAATTTTCACAAATTATATAAACAAACACAACAATTCAAACAAACACACATACAAAAAAAAGCATAATTTCAAATCCTTATTTTCTTAAAACTTACTTCCCCGACCTCCTCATACCTTCCCTTTCTGCATTCCAATTTCAAATATTCAGTTCAGCAAATCCTCACCCTTACTATTAAGTAATTATTAACCTTTCTTTTCTCTTATCTTAATCTTTACAGCTGTAATCCATTTAATTTCTAAAACCGCATCATTCTAACACTCATTAATTTTACAATGTTTCTTAAGATAGTTCTTAAATTTCTTCCAATCTTCTTCCGCCGTCTCTTTCCCCTGGTCTCGGATTCTGCCAGTCATTTCTGCCAATCCCATATAGTCTATCACCTTTGTCTGCCATTCTTCCAGAGTGGGTAGATCTTGTGTCTTCCAATACTTTGCGATAAGTATTCTTGTTGCTGTTGTAGCATACATAAAGAATGTTCTGTCTTTCTTTGGCACCAATTGGCCGACAATGCCCAGGAGAAAGGCCTCTGGTTTCTTCAGGAAGGTATATTTAAATACCTTTTTCATTTCATTATATATCATTTCCCAGAAAGCCTTGATCTTTGGGCATGTCCACCAAAGGTGAAAAAAAGTACCGCATTCTGTTCTCACAGTAGCCAACCAAATGCCTGTGGAAAACCTGCAAGCAGGAGTCAAGCACAAAAACTCTCTTTCCTCCTCTGGTTTCTGGCAACCAGCATCTGGAAGTATTGAGGCCTCCAACTTCAATAGTCGTGGGGGTATGTATTCAAGATATATCAGAGTGGTTGCCAAGGCTCCTCCATGCCACCGGCTCCTGCAGGCTCCTGCTGACGTTCCACACAGGAACACAGCCAGTAGAAATACTGAATGGACCTCCAAAGACTGTAAGTCTTGAAAGCCTGATCAAGAGAGCTTAACTTTAAATCCTGTAGGGGAGGGAGGCAAAAGTCCAGGGATGAGTGCTGAGCCAAGTATACAGGGCAAGACCACGTGGGGAAGAGGGAGGGTGCAGGAGGTGGTGCCCGTGATTTTGCAGAGAAACATTTGAAATTGCAACACCCAGAGAATCCAAAATCGATATACTAACACAAAGGGTTAAAACAGCATCTTAAAAAGCAGAGACATCACCTTGCCAACAAAGGTCCGTATAGTTAAAGCTATGGTTTTCCCAGGAGTGATGTATGGAAATGAGAGCTGGACCATAAAGAAGGCTGATCGCCAAAGAATTGATGCTTTTGAATTCTGGTGCTGGAGGAGACTCTTGAGAGTCCCATGGACTGCAAGAAGATCAAACCTCTCCATTCTGAAATCAGCCCTGAGTGCTCACTGGAAGGACAGATCCTGAAGCTGAGGCTCCAAGACTTTGGCCACCTCATGAGAAGAGAAGACTCCCTGGAAAAGACCCTGATGTTGGGAAAGATGGAGGGCACAAGGAGAAGGGGACGAAAGAGGACGAGATGGTTGGACAGTGTTCTTGAAGCTACAAACATGAGTCTGACCAAACTGCAGGAGGCAGTGGAAGAGAGGAGTGCCTGGCGTGCTCTGGTCCATGGAGTCATGAAGAGTTGGACACGACTAAACAACGAAACAACGAAACACAAAGAGTCAATGGGAAACTGAGAGAATGGACTCAAAAACCTACTATGGGAAGATAGGTATGATCTGAGACCTGGTGGGATGAGACACGACTGGAATATGGAATATTGCTCAAAAGGAACAAACCAATCCGAGAGGGAGAGAACAGTAGCTTTACATGTAAATAATAAATACAGCTGTGCAGAAATCCATGGATCAGTCTTGTTGAAAGCACCTGGGTAAGAAGAGAGGAGAAGAAACCAAAGTGAGAGTGTTGTGGCAACATCCTGCAAGCCACCCAACTAACCGGAGGGCAAGGGTGTTGTTTTCCTGGAAGAGATCACAAAGCTTTCGCACGAGGCAAACTGTGGCAGAGACGAGGAGCTTGCAACCATCCGGACACCTGCTGAATGTCTAAATCTGCACTACAAATGCAACGTCCAATAAAATCTTGACTTCCTCAGCTGACAACATCGTTCCTCAGAAGGTGAAGCAAGGAGCAAAGGGGGGGGGGTGTCCTGCTATCCTGGAGTTAATCCTGACCAACGGAGAAGAACGATTTGATGAACTGGAAGTGGCAGGAACCTTGGGGGAAAGTGACCGTGTCATCTTTGAATTTATGATAGCGAGGGATGTGAAAACTGAGCGGAGTCATCCGCAGAAAGCTGATTTTAATGAGCTCGGGGGAAAGTTGGTGAGGTGCGTGGCCAGGGATTCTGAAAGAGGAAAGGAGTCCAAGAGGGATGAGAGATTCTGGAAAGTGAAAAGTTGATGGTTCAATCACTAGACCGGCCGATAGCTCAGTCGGTAGAGCATGAGAGTCTTATTCTCAGGGTTGTGGGTTCAAGCCCCATCTGGGACAGAACATTCCTGCATCGTAGGGGGCAGGGCTAGATGATACTAGAAGTCACTTCCAACTCTATGATTTGATTATTCTATTTCAGTGAGAAAGGGGGAAATGGGAGAAGTCTAAAGAAGTCGGTGTGGTTGCTCAGAGATATTTACTGGCCAGCTTTCAAAGCCGGCTCCACTCTGAGTAAGAGCAACACTGGGTGCACCCACACTGTCCAGCTCATGAGTTTGGATTTGATATCCCGCTTTATCACTACCCTAAGGAGTCTCAAAGCGGCTAACAATCTCCTTTTCCCTTCCTCCCCCACAACAAACACTCTGTGAGGTGAGTGAGGCTGAGAGACTTCAGAGAAGTGTGACTGGCCCAAGGTCACCCAGCAGCTGCAGGTGGAGGAGCGGGGAATCGAACCCGGTTCACCAGATTACAAGTCCACCGCTCTTAACCACTACACCACACTGGCTCTGCACCCTTTTCTATGTTGAAATAGGAATTTGGAATACGGTGTGCATTTGGAATACGGTGCGCAGTTTGCAGCACTGTATTTCAAGGACGGCCATTCGCCAGGGGTGTTGTGGTTGCATCTTGCACTGAGAAGTGGGATTTGAGTAGATGACCTCCTAGGTCACTCCCGGCTCCATGACACCCAAGTGCGCCGCAACCACATAGCAAGGGCAGAGCAGAAGTGTGAACGACTCGTGCCAAGGAAGGTACGAAGCGCTCAGGGCCACAGGCACAGTCAGTCCTTCCCAATCCAGCTATTTACGGCAACTGGCCCCTGGCCAAAAGCAAACGCCGCCCACAGAGAGATTCCAAGGGCAACTTGGTAGACTGCAGCTCCCCACGGTCCCAGAGGCCCCACAGAAAATAAGGAGGCGAAGGAAATAAATTCATAAGCAGGCGGCGTGCTGAAAACCAAAGGGCCATCGAGAATGCAGTCGGCATCAAACTGAAAGACATTTGGAGATTGCAGGCAGCTAGGCTGGGCGGTCTGAGAGGTGCACCCCAAGACCCCCTCGCAATAGCACGCAAAGATCAGCGGGGAGGGGCTGCACACCTCTTGAACCACACGTTGCTTCATTCACACACAACCCGCGATCGCTGTCAGGCCCATCCTAGGGAATAAGGCTTTGTTCTCCGATGCAGATCAAGGCAGCTGTCACAGAATTCCAAAAAAGCTTCTGTTTATATATTAAAAACACTTTTTTTAAAAAAAGTAATAATACTTGGTTGCGTTTTGCCTAAAGGCTTAGAAGGCAGATGGGATCTGAGTGGCACTTGCAGGTGTCTGCATTCAGCACAAGTGTTCGAGCTTCCCTCTCTCCAGCTCCTGCCCCACCAATACCACGTTCCAAGCTCAGCGAGACCCACCCATGGGTGTAATTGCAATCAGGGAAAGGGAGGGGCGCATTGTTCCAAATTGCAAGGAGGAAGATCTAATTATTTCTCCGTGGCGCAGCTCATTTCTTGGCCTGCAGAAGGGTCCTGGTTCAGTCCCGGGCTTCTCCAGGTGAGGCTGGGAAAAGCTCACGCCTGAAACCCTGCAAGGCTGCTGCTAAGGCAGGGCAGGGCAGCCTTGCTTCTTCCAATCCAGGGTCCGGCAGGAACTTTGGACTACAACTCCCATCACCCACTGAGCACCAGCTAGGGCTGATTTGAGCTGTGGTCCAAAACATCTGGAAAAGGCCAAGTTGGAAAAAAGCTGGTGTGGGCGATGCTGAGTTAGACCAATGGCAACATCCCATAGTCACTGCAGGGGGAGGGGACAGCACAGGTCACTAGCATTTTTCCCCACATGGAAAAAACACCCCCCACCACCCCATGTTCCCACCCATTTAAAGTCAACAGGTATCCAGTTGTTCATATATTTAAACGTTCAAATAACGTTGGTGTTTTGCAATGGGGGAGGTTTTCCCCCCAAGAAAATGGGGGGGATGAGCTTCCTATGGGTCACCCAGCACCTGCCAACCTCCAGCATGAGACAACATGATGATAAGAGTGTTGGACTAGGAACTGGGAGAGACCAGGTTTCGAAACCCCACTCAGCCATGCAGCTCACTGGGCGACTTTGAGCCAGCCACTGCCTCTCTGTGTCTAACCTACCTCGCAGAGTTGCTGTGGGGATTAAATGAGGAGGGGGAGAGCTATGGGTACCCCCTTGAGCTCCTTGGAGGGAAAGGTGGGATAGAAATGCAATAATAAAAGCCTCACACAGCGCCGTCTCGCCGCTTGGGGCCTCCCTGGCCTCAAAACTATGGCCTTGAAACAAGGATGGGTTTAGGAGGCCCAGTAAAGGTAAAGGTAAAGGGACCCCTGACCATTAGGTCCAGTCGTGGCCGACTCTGGGGTTGTGGCGCTCATCTCGCTTTACTGGCCGAGGGAGCCGGCATACAGCTTCCGGGTCATGTGGCCAGCAGGACTAAGCCGCTTCTGGCGAACCAGAACAGCGCACGGAAACGCCGTTTACCTTCCCACCAGAGCGGTACCTATTTATCTACTTGCACTTTGACGTGCTTTTGAACTGCTAGGTTGGCAGGAGCAGGGACCGAGCAATGGGAGCTCACCCCGTCGCAGGGATTTGAACCGCCGACCTTCTGATCAGCAAGTCCTAGGCTCTGTGGTTTAACCCACAGCACCACCCGAGGCCCAGTTAGGCTGCCCTAAAAATGGCTGTTTTCCTCACAGTCGATGGTCGACTAGAGATAAGTGCTCCTCCGAACTCACAGGCCTCTCGTCGGCAACACAAAGCAGGCAGCCGTCTCCTTGGCTGGGCCTTTGCAGGCTCAGCTTTTATTATTATTATTATTATTATTATTATTAATACGCCACCCATCTGGTTGGGTTTTCCCAGCCACTCTTTAAAGCTGGCTGAAGTGACTCTATTTTAAAGCACAGCTCTGGAACCCAGTTGGGTGGACTCTAGCTGAGTGCAACGGCCATCTGCAGGCATCCACGTGCTACAAGAACCCAGCTTGTTCTGGCAGATCCCCTTCGGGTTTTGCATCTTTAGAGGAGCTGCTCAAAACATGAAGGTCTCCACTGGAAGTCCATCCCAGGCTCTCCAGACCCGCTACGCCCTCCAAGAAAGCAAAGAGGTCTCTTGGCATAGGAACACTCGGTGGCAGCGGTGCTTCTGGGAAGGCCCCAACTGCTCTGGGAGAGAGCTTTGAGGAACCAGAGACACACTCACAACACTCCTTGCAGCCAGCCAAGAACACCGCGCCTGACACTTAAGAGCTGTTGCCTGGGAGATGGAGCATGCTTGCTCTCTCCTGCTCTGGAGGGTAGGACTCGAACTGACAGCTTCCAGTTACAAGGAAGGCGATTCCGACTCAACATCAGGAAGAACTTTCTGATGGCAAGAGCTGTTCGACAGTGGAGCGGACCCCCTCTCAGAGGTTCTCAAACAGAGGTTGGAAGGTAACCTGTCTTGGATGAAATAAAAAAATTCCTTCCAGTAGCACCTTAAAGACCAACTAAGTTAGTTCTTGGTATGAGCTTTCGTGTGCATGCACACTTCTTCAGATACACTGAAACAGAAGTTGCCAGATCCTTCTATATAGTGAGAAGGTGGGGAGGGGTATTACTCAGAAGGACGGTGGGAATGGGTGTAATTGCAATCAGGGAAATCAGGGAAATCGCAATCCCATTCCCACCACCCTTCTGAGTAATACCCCTCCCCACCTTCTCACTACAGTGGTGCCTCGCAAGACGAAAAGAATCCGTTCCGCGATTCTCGTCGTCTAGCGGTTTTTTCGTCTTGCGAAGCAAGCCCATTGATTAGCGCTACAGCGGTCTAGCGGCTTTCCCTGATCAGCTGTTAAGCGGGTTTTTCAGCGGAACAGCTGATAGGCGGCTTAGGAAAAGGGGGGGAGCGAAAAAAACCCGCGGGGACTCGCAAGATTTTTTCGTCTTGCGAAGCAACCCCATAGGGAAATTCGTTTTGCGAAGCGCCTGCAAAACGGAAAACCCTTTCGTCTAGCGGGTTTTCCGTCTTGCGAGGCACCACTGTATATAGAAGGATCTGGCAACTTCTGTTTCAGTGTATCTGAAGAAGTGTGCATGCACACGAAAGCTCACACCAAGAACTAACTTAGTTGGTCTTTAAGGTGCTACTGGAAGGAATTTTTTTATTTTGACTATGGCAGACCAACACGGCTACCTATCTGTAACTGTCTTGGATGGTTTAGTTGAGATTCCTGTGTTGCAGGGGGTTGGACTAGATGACCCTGGGGTCCCTTCCGATTCTACAGTTCTATGATTCTCTAAGTGAGGGGAGAGGGCTGCTGTTCTACTCAGATCCTGCCTGTGGGCTTTCTGTTGCAGCATCGGCTGGCTGCTGTGAAAACAGGATGCTGGGCTAGATGAACCCCCTCTGATCTAATCCTGCCGTCAGACTCCTAAAGAAGAGTCCCAGCTTGTCAAGAGCTTGGTGAAGTTTGGCCTCATCCCCTCCTCAGAGAGTCTAAAAGAGAGCTGGGTAATGCCCGGCAGGATCTCCTGCTCCAGCTGACATTCATTTGCACAAAGCCCTGCCAAACTCTGAGGGAACTGTACACACCTGATTTTCAAAAATTCATGGAAATTCGGCTTTCAGCGTGCTCTGTGCGCGTGCTTAAGCGTGGGTTTTGAAACCAGGACTGCGGCGTGGATCCTAACTGGCAAATCAAAAGAACCCAAACAGTAATTTTGTATTTCTTTAAAAAGAAATTTAAAAACCTCATGGATTTTAGGAGACAAGAGTTCAGCTCTTCTTCGGAACATTTGGAGTTGTCAAACCAAATTACAATTAACTTCCCCGTAAACCTGCTTGTGTGTCAGGAGTTGTCATGCACTAAAATGTGTAATAGTTATTGAGAGCGGCAGTTTGAGAAGGGTTTATTTTCTCCCCCATATTTCTCTCCCCCTCCCCCCCCCACACACCAGAGAAGGGCTTGCAGGAGATACAGAAAAGGAAGGCGGGAAGGAGGGAGGCCTGCCAGAGACATTTCAGTGCCTGAGGCAGCATAACCAAATCCACACTCGATCAAGAGGATGGAAAGCTCTCCCTTCTGGGAGCCTGATGGATGTGAGGCTGGCACCAGAGAACGCCTGGGTATAGCTGTCTGTCTCTTGCTGCGTTGTCCTCCTCCTATAAAAGGACTGCCGCAACTTTCCCTGGAGAAGATCAGAGGACTGGGGGATGGCAGGCTAGGCCACCGCAGGCAGCCCTTGTGCTGGGATAGTGTGATGTGCAAAATTAACGCCGGCTCTCACCATATGGCAAGCCGGAGGAATATAGCAGCTGGCACAACTGGAACGTGAAAGCACAGACTCAGCAAGCAAGGAGCAGGAGAGGGGAAAAACTGCAGCAGGCGCGTTTCCCTCGGAGGGAGGCAAACCGGAGAAGAGTAGCTATGGTATACTGCTGCAGCGAACACATCCAGAGGATGTGGCTAGCTTTTGACCAGGCTTCCTCAACCTCAGCCCTCCAGATGTTTTGAGTCTACAACTCCCATCATCCCTGACCACTGGTCCCACTAGCTAGGGATGATGGGAGTTGTAGGCGAAAAACATCGGGAGGGCCAAGGTTGAGAAAGCCTGCTTTTGACTAACTGGCCTTTTGCAGAGGACATCCAATGGCCAAAGAAGTCCTCAGAGCTCGGTTGGTTTCTGCAAAGAGAAGGTCTCCTCCAACTATTGGCACTAAGCGCCTGCCGCTGGCTTGCCCCCACTATGGAGGGGACCGATTTCACACGATGGGCTGACATGTCATGCAACATAACCACACAATATTGAGGGGAGCCCAGCCCACTGCTTAAGAACTGGGGGGGGGGGGTGTGACAAAGTGCCTCAGCCCATTGGGCCTCGGTCTAGCTGGCATGCCTGCCCCCCAGCTACAAACATGACTAAGGCCAATCCCTTTCCAAGACATTGTCCTGGCAAATGGGCCATAAGCCAGGTCCAAGGTAGCTTTTCCAATCCGGCCACATTCTCTCCTGGAGACAAGGGCCTGCATGCCAGTGGTGAGAAGGGCCAGAGGCAAAAAGTGGACAGAGCAAGGGATGTAACAGATGAGGTTTACACACACACACCCCTCTCTCCATCCTCCATCCAGGTAAGCAGGAGCCATTATCCACCATTCAAGGACATAGTCCAGCCAGGCAAAAGCACTCAAGGAGGTGCCGAGCAGGGCCAATGAGTGGCCTGGAGGGGGGGTGTGGCTTGGGGAAGGGCCTGAAGGTCGGACAAAGAGCCCTGGAGCCTTTGGTTTTCCATCCCCACCCTAAACCCTAGGCGAGAGAGGGTGCCTCTCCCAGGAAAACTGGAAGATCTCGTTTCTCCTTGAGGCTCGTAGAGCTGTTTGTCAAGCGAGGGCTCTCTCCCAGGATTGATAACTCATTTGTTAACCAAACCCAGGTTGGGGAGACGCATGCCAATCCCCTCGTCTGCTCTCCTCCTACTGCTGCCATCTGATCAGGGGTTACCTGCTATTGTTAAGTGACAGACAAGGTCCCGCCCTGCTTCCTTTCCTTCCCTCCGCTCACCACCACCCGCTGCTGGAGGAGAGGGAAGACAGGGAGAAGGTGGGATGAAGAACAGGAGGGGCGACCCCTGCAGGTGGGATCCCCAGGCAAGGAATGGCCTGTGGCCCACTCCCTTCATAGGGATGGGTGGGCTGCAAAGACGACACCTAAGACTGGCTCTCCCAGAGTGGGTGGGAATGGGGGGGCCCTGAAACTGGTCCCCCTCCCCAGGCGCCATCGCTTCAGGCATTTTTCTCCCAAAACGGTTGGGGATCTGGGTATGTTTAGCCTGGAGAAGAGAAAACTGAGAGAAGATAGGATAGCTATCTTCAAATATCTCAGGGGCTGTTGCATGGAAGATGGAGGAAGCTTGTATTCTGCTGCTCCAGAGGGCAGGACTCGAACCAATGGATTTGAGTGACAATAAGGGAGATTCTGACCAAACATCAGGAAGAACTTTCTTCCTTGGAAGGTGGTGGGCTCTCCTTCCTTAGAGGTTTTTAAGCAGAGGTTGGGTGGCCATCTGCCAGGGATTCTGTAGCTGTGATTCCTGCATTGGATTCAATGACTTTGTGCTCCCTTCCAACCCTTCAGTTCTATGATTCTTTGAGCCACGGGTCCAGGAAACCTCAATGAAAGCTGGAGCAAAATGGAGTCAAAATCTGTCCACTTGCAGAGAAGCAGGAGCAAGGAAAGAAAGAAAGAAAGAAAGAAAGAAAGAAAGAAAGAAAGAAAGAAAGAAAGGCAAAAGTCTCAACCTGTCCAATCCAAGAGGGTTTGGAATTACAGTGTTGCCCCGCAAGACGAATGCCTCGCAAGACGGAAAACCCGCTAGACGAAAGGGTTTTCCGTTTTGGAGGTGCTTCGCAAAACGAATTTCCTATGGGCTTGCTTCGCAAGACGAAAATGTCTTGTGAGTTCCTGCGGGTTATTTTCCCTTTCTCCCCCCCCCCTTTTTCCCAAGCCACTAAGCCGCTTAACAGCTGATCCGCTAAGCCGCTTATCAGCTAATCCGCTAATCCGCTAAGCCACTTATCAGCTGATCCGCTAATCTGCTAATCCACTAATGGGCTTGCTTCGCAAGACGAAAAAACCGCAAGACGAAGAGACTCGCGGAACGGATTCTTTTCGTCTTGCGAGGCACCACTGTATGAAACTTTGGTGCCCCTTACAAGCCCCATTCCACCCTTGCACACACACACACACACACACACATTTTAAGCAAATCATATACAGTGGTGCCTCGCAAGACGAAAAGAATCCGTTCTGTGATTCTCTTCGTCTAGCGGTTTTTTCGTCTTGCGAAGCCAGCCCATTGACGGATTAGCGGATTAGCGGCTTTTAGAGGCTTATCTGCTGATCGGATCAGCTGATAAGCGGTTTAGCAGCTTAGAAAAAGGGGGGAGGGGGGAAAAACCAGCAGGAACTCGCAAGACATTGTTGTCTTGCGAAGCAAGCCCATAGGAGATTTGCTTTGCGAAGCACCTCCAAAACGGAAAACTCTTTCGTCTAGCGAGTTTTCCGTCTTGCAAGGCATTCGTCTTGCGGGGCACCACTGTATTTTATTGGGGCCGCCAAAGGGACCTCGTCCCCGAGGAGTTAGAAAGTGAGGCATTGGGAGGGGCTGGCTAATAAATAATCGGCACATAGCCAGTAATTGCATGCAACCAGTCGGGCAAGACACACAGGCTAGCAATCTATAAATCGGTTGCGGGGAGAGTTTTTGAGGAGCTCGTGTACGGACTGATTGGCCGCGGGGCCATGCAAACTGAAGCAATCTGGGAGAGTCACTTTGCCGCTTCTTGAGAGCTTCCAAGTGGCAGGTTGAAGTGCTCGCTTGGTACGCATATATTGCTTGCTGTTTAGAATAAAATCTTTAATCTTCTCGCTCACTTGTGGTGTGAGATCAGCACATAGATCAGCACAGGAAGACCAACCTGGAACCATTTTGATTCCCAAACTGACCAAATGTTTTCTCTGCAAGGTCAAAGGAAAATGGAAAAGCCTCCCCATTGTCTCTTTCCTCACAAATCCTGTCTTAAGGGCACATTTAAGATATGAATAGGGTGTGAGCCTGTGACCTGGCCCAGGAACTAAGTATTTATCATTACAAAAGACTGGCCAGGCTACCCAGGCAATCTAATCAAGTATCAGGAGATAAACGACAAGAGAAAAACAACATTCAAATTTCTGTTTTAAGACCGCCTTTTCTGTGATGTAGGTATGATGTATCTGAGGGGTGGTCTTAGGTTACACCCCTTCTGTGGTGTATGTATGATGTTTCTGGGGGTGGTCTTGATCTACAGGGTGTCAATTTCAAAAGTCTTTATAAGGCCTTGCACGCAATTTTTCTGGGTCCTCCTCCTTTCCTGCGTGAGAGGGGAACACCCTGTTGCAACAGATCAATAAAGATCAGGCTTACTAGCTGCTTTGCTTCTCAATATTCTCTGGTTGGCCTCTGTTATCTTCTCCTACCAATAGGGAAGCTATGTAAGGACTCTATATGGGCTCTTGGATACCCCATAAGCGAAAAAGAGCAATTTTTGTTTACAACAGTGGTACCTCGGAACTCGAATGGCTCCGTTTAGACACCGAAAACCAGGTTTTTGCTCCGGTTTTTGAAAATTCCTCGGAACGCAAACGTCCAATGCGGTTTCCTCTGTTCAAAAACCTAGCTGTCAAGCTGCGCCTCAGAATGTTTCGGAAGTCAAACGGTCGTCCGGAACGGATTACGTTTGAGTTCCGAGGTACCACTGTACTTCTGAATCTCATTTTAAAAGAACCACCTTGCAATGGGCAAGACGGGTGTCATTCTAAGCAGACCTGGGTCTTGCCGGCCTTTTAATTTTGCCCCAGAGTTGCTCTCTCACCCCATGGCATTGTGGGAAATGTAAACGGTGCGCAGAAACAACAGAAAGCTCCCTTGTACCAAGTGAAGACCAGGGCGGGATTTAGGTTTGATGAGGCCCTCAGCTACTGAAGGTAACGGGGCCTTTTATATGTCCAGCTGTCCTTTGTCAATAACAAATTGTCACTGTTTTTTGTGTTGAATATATGCTATATGGTCATTGATGGACCTAACAGGTTTCTAAGGCCATTTGCACATGTTGCCCTGAAACCAGTCCATGCAGAATGGAGGCACCCTATATATAGAAATGAACAAACCAGTGATATTTTAGGCAGTGGCGTAGCGTGGGTTGTCAGCACCCGGGGCAAGGCAAGTAATTTGCGCCACCTAAACCGTGGATTTGCGCCCCCTAACCCTAACCCCCAGATGTTGCGCCCAGTGTGCCCGGCCCCCCTGCACCCCCCATGCTACGCCACTGATTTTAGGGAGCAGGCTAGCAGGCGGGGCCCGTGACTTACATCATAGGAGCCTGCACAATACAAAACACTGTTGCTGTATGTAGGTTTTATTTTATTTGTTTTTTATCTACGTCCAATGTAGATTTTCCAGTATGGCCACATTCTCTCCTGGAGCCAAGGGCCTGCATGCCAGTGGTGAGCAGGGCCAGAGGCAAAAAGTGGACAGAGAAAGGGATGTAACAGATGAGGTTTACACACACACACCCCTCTCTCCATCCTCCATCCAGGTAAGCAGGAGCCATTATCCACCATTCAAGGACACAGTCCAGCCAGGCAAAAGCACTCAATGAGGTGCCGAGCAGGGCCAATGAGTGGCCTGGAGGGGGGGTGTGGCTTGGGGAAGGGCCTGAAGGTCGGACAAAGAGCCCTGGAGCCTTTGGTTTTCCATCCCCACCCTAAACCCTAGGCGAGAGAGGGTGCCTCTCCCAGGAAAACTGGAAGATCTCGTTTCTCCTCAAGGCTCATAGAGCTGTTTGTCAAGCGAGGGCTCTCTCCCAGGATTGATAACTCAATTGTTAACCAAACCCGGCTTGGGGAGACGCATGCATGCCAGTCCCCTCGTCTGCTCTCCTCCTACTGCTGCCATCTGATCAGGGGTTACCTGCTATTGTTAAGTGACAGACAAGGTCCCGTCCTGCTTCCTTTCCTTCCCCCGCTGCTGGAGGAGAGGGAAGACAGGGAGAAGGTGGGATGAAGAACAGGAGGCAGCCCCTGCAGGTGGGATCCCCAGGCAAGGAATGGCCTGTTGCCCACTCCCTTCATAGGGGTGGGTGGGCTGCAAAGACGACACCTAAGACTGGCTCTCCCAGAGTGGGTGGGAATGGGGGGGCCCTGAAACTGGTCCCCCTCCCCAGGCGCCATCGCTTCAGGTATTTTTCTCCCAAAACGGTTGGGGATCTGGGTATGATTAGCCTGGAGAAGAGAAAACAGAGAAGATAGGATAGCTATCTTCAAATATCTCAGGGGCTGTTGCATGGAAGATGGAACAAGCTTGTATTCTGCTGCTCCAGAGGGCAGGACTCGAACCAATGGATTTGAGTGACAATAAGGGAGATTCTGACCAAACATCAGGAAGAACTTTCTTCCTTGGAAGGTGGTGGGCTCTCCTTCCTTAGAGGTTTTTAAGCAGAGGTTGGGCGGCCATCTGCCAGGGATTCTGTAGCTGTGATTCCTGCATTGGATTCAATGACTTTGTGCTCCCTTCCAACCCTTCAGTTCTATGATTCTTTGAGCCACGGGTCCAGGAAACCTCAATGGAAGCTGGAGCAAAATGGAGTCAAAATCTGTCCACTTGCAGAGAAGCAGGAGCAAGGAAAGAAAGAAAGAAAGGCAAAAGTCTCAACCTGTCCAATCCAAGAGGATTTGGAATTACAGTGGTGCCCCGCAAGACGAACGCCTCGCAAGACGGAAAACTCGCTAGACGAAAGAGTTTTCCGTTTTGGAGGTGCTTCGCAAAACAAATTTCCTATGGACTTGCTTCGCAAGACGAAAATGTCTTGCGAGTTCCTGCGGGTTATTTTCCCTTTCTCCCCCCCTTTTTCCCAAGCCACTAAGCCGCTTAACAGCTGATCCGCTAAGCCGCTTATCAGCTGATCCGCTAAGCTGCTAAGCCACTTATCAGCTGATCCACTAATCTGCTAATCCTTCAATGGGCTTGCTTCGCAAGACGAAAAAACCGCAAGACAAAGAGACTCGCGGAACGGATTCTTTCCGTCTTGCGAGGCATCACTGTATGAAACTTTGGTGCCCCTTACAAGCCCCATTCCACCCTTGCACACACACACATTTTAAGCAAATCATATATCCCCCTGGAACAGCCAAAAGATGTCGCTAAGGGGTCATTGTAAACAAAACACCCAAAAAAACCCCAAAAGGTAATGGGCCCAGGATGCTTCTGCCCCACATCTGTAACATGAGCACTGGGGGATGTTGCTCAGCCTCCCATCTCTGGTTAGAGACGTCCAGAGCAAGGCTGGCTCTCCGCCATTTGTTTGTGCCCCCCGCAGAGCGGCATGTCTTGTGGCGCACGAGCAAAACCTGGAAAACTAGAAGCAGGCGCCACGGCTGAGTTCCCTTGCACACACATCGCAGGCATGTCATCTGTTTCACCTCTGCACCTCGGAGACCTCGGGAATACTCTCCTTTGAATAATATGCCTTAACCAGCTCTGGGAGTGTGGCAGCACCTCTCAGCGCCCAGGATGGAGCCCAATGCCACTGGATGCTTCCCTCCCGGTGGAGCAGAATCCATCCACGGCCGGACACTCGCAAGACACCTGTAGCTGCAAGGAGGAAGAGGAAGCAGGGCAAGGCGGCTTCCTCCAGCAGCTGGCATCCATTCCCCCGCTTCAAAATCAAATGATCGTAACAAATAAATAGATAAGCCTTCCTGATGCTGAAGCACGTCCCATGTGGACCTCCTCCCATCTCACTGCTCTGTATTTAGATTATGTGCAGTTTAAAATCAGTACTGGAGGCGATGCGTGATTTTGCCAGCTGGGCTTTTTAAACCCCCCCCTAAAAAATCTATAAAAATTATAAACAAGCAAACAGATGAATAAGCAAGCACGGACAAGACGAAGGAGCCCAGGGGAGCCGACAGGACAATTAGCCAAGGGGCAGGTTCAGATCGGAGGGGGCTTCCTCCTCCTCTTCTGAACCACAATGTTCCTTCAGGAGGGTCTACCTCTGTCCAGCCTCTTCCCTCCCCTCCTCTTGCCCAGCTCTCTTTCATCTCCTCTCCCGCACTCCCTGTTCCATAATCAAACTCCCTGCGCTCGCCGAAGAAGAGCCTCCCGCGGCTCCGGCTCGTGGGGGCCCAGCCACAGCTGTACTTCCCAATTCAGGCAGCATTCAATCGCCTGACAGGGGATGTCATTTCCCTGCCTGTCGTGGCAGATGGGATTGGTGGAGAGGGGCTCTGCGCCCGGTTACATTAGGCAGACGAGGACCACCGCCAGGATGCAAGCGCTGCTCGGAGCTTTGAAGAGCTGCCGTTGTAAATCCCGATGGGTTACTGTGGAAACACACCGGCGGAATGGGGAGGGAGGGTGCTAAGGGGGCGGGGTGAGTGGGAGACAGAACGCACAAGATGCGGCTACTGCCCACAATGACCTTGACCTTTGGGGGGTTCTATTGCCACAGGGCGAGGTCCAGAAATAGAAGAATTCTTTTTTGGGGGAGCGCTCTGGTCTCCTACCTCAGCTTATACAAGGTGTGACATATTTTTATTTACATGGCTTGGAAGGATGCTAATGACGAGGAAATCACAAGTGTTTCCTTGGCCAGCACTACGCCAAAGCAGCCGGCCTGATCCAGATAAGGAGATTGGTGCACGGAAAGAGGCGCTGGGCTCCTACTGCCTGCTGGTTCAGGAACCGAGAGGATACGCACCCGAAGGCTGCCTGCACACACTCCCCATCCACACACCCTGGTCTAGCGCAGCTGGTCACATGCAGATTCAGCCATTTTTATGCCAGGACGGAATCACAGCATTGGACTTTTGCAAAATAAGGAATCGTCAGAAATGTTTCCAAATGGCAGGGGGTAATGCTGGAAGGGAGAGTGGGAGAAAGAGGATGGAGGGCAGGCATAGAGCTCAAGGGCCTCCCTCCAAGGTTGGCAGAAGGTAGCCCAGATCAGCAAATAGATCGGTTCCTCCTCTACCCCTTGGCAGAGAGGAGGGAAGCTGAGTTGAGAGGACAAAAGCAGCTAGGAAGGTGGGCATTCTCAACTCTAAGGTTCCCAAAACGTTGCAGCTGCCCCCCCCCCACCTGGATGTTACCCTTCTTACGACGAGGCCTGTGTGTGTTCTGCAATACTTGGGATCACACCACAAAAACGAAGAAGGAAAAAGAATAGAGATGAAAGGCTGCAATCTGAGCAATCAGCTTCCTTTCTTTCAGCAAAGGTATGTTTGAAAGAGTGAGAAATCTCACAAGCCAACTCGGGGCTGAGGGGAACTTCTTGTGGTTGTGAGAGCAGGGTACGGGGAGCTCATTTGACAGTCTGATGAGCTCCTCCCCAGAGCTAGCAAAGCCCTTCAAAATAATAAGCCACCATAGGCAACTGCATTATTTACACTGCAGTTTTGTGATGCCTCTGAGAAGCAGTGAGTGCACACAGCTGTCCCCGAGGATGGAGCCCACACGCAACACTTAAAAGATCCGGCTCCAGCGGCAAAAAGCCTCATCACGGGCGCCAAACGTTCCTGAGGTGGCAGATCAAAGGGGCATTCAGCCTACTCAGCAGCGGCTGAGGATCTGGGACCGGAACACCTGAAGGGGAAACAACTTTTTGTGGAAATACCAGGAGGCTCCTCGGGGATGAGCGGCTCTGGGGGCGTTTCGCTCGGCTGCTGCACAGGCGCAGGGGCTGTACGGCTGCTGGTCTTCTTCCCTTTCTTTTCGCCAGGCGTGCCACGCCGCTTGGCACTCATCTTTCACCACGGGATCCTGTAAAAAGTCATAAACACCATGAATAAAGGCAAGGCACACAAGCCAGAAAGAACGGCTCTTTGGCTAGAGTCATCGCTGTTGTTCTTGCATCCTCCCCTCTCTCTTTCTTTACAGCTTCCTCTTCCCTCCTTTAATGTGGCCCCCAGTGTGTCTCAGGGGCCAGGACCTGGGTTCAAGTCCCTACTCAGTCATGAAGCTCAGAGGGCAACCCTGCATCTTTCTCTCTCTCAGCCTAAACCAGGCTTCCTCAACCTCGGCCCTCCAGATGTTTTTTGGCCTGCAACTCCCATGATCCCTCGCTAGCAGGACCAGTGGTCAGGGATGAGGGGAATTGTAGTCTCAAAACATCTGGAGGGCCGAGGTTGAGGAAGCCTGCCCAAAGCTCACAGGCTTGGTGTGGGGGTAAAATGAGGTGAGAACTATCTATCCACTCCTTGGGCGGGAGAAATAAAGCACAATAAAAAATAATAGCGGATACTCTTGAGAGTCCCATGGACTGCAAGAAGATCAAACCTCTCCATTCTGAAGGAAATCAGCCCTGAGTGCTCACTGGAAGGACAGATCCTGAAGCTGAGGCTCCAAGACTTTGACCTCCTCATCAGAAGAGAAGAATCCCTGGAAAAGACCCTGATGTTGGGAAAGATGGAGGGCACAAGGAGAAGGGGACGATGGAGGACAATATGGTTGGACAGTGTTCTCGAAGCTACCAGCATGAGTTTGACCAAACTGCGGGAGGCAGTGGAAGACAGGAGTGCCTGGTGTGCTCTGGTCCAGGGGGTCACGAAGAGTCGGACACAACTAAACGACTAAACAACAACAACAAAATAATATGCCCCTCCGTGAGCTCAGCAGTCAGATCAACCTGTTCCCGTGCATAAATCTTGGTGGGCAGCACTGCTATTTCTCCATATTCCCTAATCTTCACCCTCCCCTATTATATCCCTTGTCCATCACAACAGCCTCATGTCATCTTCCCAACCAAATCACCCTACACACCTTTCCATGCCCAGCCAGTCAGTTTCCACCTACCAACTTTCAACCCACACAACATCCTCCTTCCAACATCATCAATTCTATCATCGCATTCAACTAGTTGCCTCTCTCCCATCCCACCTGCTGACCTCAAGCCCCCTGGGCACGTCTTTCACCAGCCCACACATGTGAATGTGATCAGCATCCATCCCCTTGACAATCCTCCAGCCAGGACCCAGCACTAACTGTCACCGACTAACTGTCACCCCCTTTATTTTATTACAATTATGTTATGCTGTTATTATTAATTACCTGCCTTTCACTCTAAGGTCCCAGGGCGAGTTATGACATCAAAACACAACATTAAAAAGCAGCTTAAAACACACTTACAATCACAAAAATAAGGTGGGTCCTAAAAATCGACACCTCCAGTATCAAATGCAAGGGTAACTGCCCTTCGAAGGGCAGTATACAAATTTAATTAATTAATTAATTAATAATAATAATAATAATAATAATAATAATAGGGGTATCAAATGAATGAATTTATTATTTTGGTCACAGACGAGTTGCAGCTCACGTACAAAATCAGGGAAGTCATGAAATAGGGATCCATTTAAATTTGCAGTTCAGTATAACAGGGACAGTACAGATTTGGCAGCAATTATAATATATAAATTAGATCTTACTCACTAAAATATAACCCGAAGTTGTCATTTAAAACCTTAATCATAATGACATCACAGCTTGTTCCCTAAATTTTATGGCAACCGCACAGAATTTGACCACCTTTAACGTGATCTCTGGATCTTTGTCCTCAGCATTTGCCAGGAGATAGATATATCATCACTCTTCTCCAAGCTTGGCACAGCAGACAAGGTTTCCTACCCTCTGTCCCCCATTTTTTCAACGCAACAATCCTGGGAGGTAGACTGAGAAATGCCAGTAGCCAAGGGAGGGTTGATTCCCCTAATTTTTAACTGAATTTATCTGGTTTTATTTTATATTGCTAAGACCTTTTTTTATAACGCGACTAAGAAATGTAATAAAAAATAACAATAGGGAAAGTTATGTTATAAGAATTCTAAGGTCTCAAATACAGAATAAATGTTCATAAATGTACAAGGCAAACACACATACAGTATGTAAGTACATAAACCACATGTCTGAAATAGTACAGGGGAGCAATCCCGAAGCCATTTTGACTCTGTCAAATTGACCTCAAATATTTCTCTGCAAGGAGGAAGGAAATGGGAATAGCTTTCCAATGGTCTTTGGGCTGTAGGGGCTTACACCTCCCTGTAAATACAGCCTGGCAAGTATCTGTTAAGCTGAGCAAACTATCAATATGTGTAAGAGATTCAGGAACTAAAAGTATTTACTATCTCAAAGGAATGGCCAGGCTACCCAGAAAAGGCAATCAATTAAGGCAGGATCAGGTACCCTGGCAGACAGGAGAGATGCAACCCTCTCAAATTTCTGCTGGAGACCACCTCCTTCTGTGATGTAGGTATGATTTTTTTTTGGGGGGGTGGTCTTGGGGTACAGGATGGGCAATTTCAAAAGTCTTTATAGAGGCTTGCACACCATTGTTCTCTCCTGCCTCCTTGCAAGGAGGGGAGGGAACTCTGTTGCCACAGAAAAATAAAGATCTGCCTTGCTTTCTATCCATTCATCTCTGACCGATCATGGACTTAGGGGACTCAGAGTCCCTTGGGGAATTGGGCAGCAAAAGCCAAACCCACTATTTTTTTCTATTTACAGGTAGGTAGCCGTGTAAGGGACGCGGGTGGTGCTGTGGGTTAAACCACAGAGCCTAGGGCTTGCCAATCAGAAGGTCGGCAGTTTGAATCCCTGCAACGGGGTGAGCTCCCGTTGCTCGGTCCCTGCTCCTGCCAACCTAGCAGTTCGAAAGCACATCAAAGTACAAGTAGATAAATAGGTACCGCTCCAGCGGGAAGGTAAACGGTGTTTCCGTGCGCTACTCTGGTTCGCCAGAAGTGGCTTAGTCCTGCTGGCCACATGACCTCCCGGAAGCTGTACGCCGGCTCCCTCGGCCAGTAAAGCGAGATGAGCGCCGCAACCCCAGAGTCGGCCACGACTGGACCTAATGGTCAGGGGTCCCTTTACCTTTACCTAGCCATGTTGGTGTGCCGCAGTCGAAACAAACAAACAAAATTCCTTCCAGTAGCACCTTACAGACCAACTACCAGTAACAAACTCAGTTGGTCTTTAAGGTGCTACTGGAAGGAATTTTTTATTCAGAGTTGTTCTGCCTGGCCTTTGGCTTGGAGCCAATTTGATTCCCTCCCCCTCTTTCTTTTTCCTTCTCCTCCTGTGATGAGGATGCATTTTTACATTTTAATGTTTCAATATCTTAACGTGGTATTTTAATCTTGTTTTTAAGTTCTATTCATTCAATTTGTTTTTATTATTGCTTGTTAGCCGCCCTGAGCCCGGCCTTGGCTGGGGAGGGCGGAGTATAAATAAAAAATTATTATTATTATTATTATTATTATTATTATTATTATTATTATTATTATTTTCCTATAACAGTCCTAACCTGAGTCACGATTCGAACCTGGGTCTCCCTGAGCCCAAGTGCAGCACCTTAACCACACTGGAACCCAATTGCCCCTTTCCAGCCACCGTCCCCTATTTCCCCCCCCCTGGCCCCCCACCAACTAGCCCCCCCTGCCCCATTTCCACATTGCGTCCGTCTCTCTCCCCCCCCCAATCCTCCACAATACCCACCTTTCCCAGCTCCCAACTTGGCACCTGTTCCCCCCCTACAACTCCAAACGCTCTTGGTCCTTTCCCAGACTCCGCCCACCCCTCAACGTTTCCCCGGGCAACGGATCAACGGGAAAAGCTTAGGGGAGGAGCGCGAGCTCCGCGAGGCTACCAATGGGGCGGCGAGGGAGGGGCGCGCGGCCTAAAAGGCTGCCTCAAGCAACCGTTGCGAGGGCGAGGAGGCGCGCGCTCGCCTCGTAATTTATAACCGGAGGGGAGGCGGGACTTGCTAAGCGGGGAGGGGCTGTGAGAGCAGTGAGTGACATGAGGAGGAGGAGCGAAAGAGAGCGTTCCTTGCCTTGCGCGTGTCAGCTGGGAATGGGGAGGAGCCGGAGGGGCGGGGCGGTGGATTGACGATGTCAATCACTACACAGGCTCGAGGACGCAAAAAGTGAGCGTTGTGGAGGGAAAAAGCTTGTCAATCACGTTCAGAGCGTCACCTAATTGGATAAAGTTTGAGCCCGGGGCGGGGGCAATGTGATAAGGCCCCCTTTTTTAAAAAAGCGTTGGACGATGTGAGAGACGTTTGTCCCTCATACGTCGAGATACCAGCCCACTCAGAATATGTCTGAGGGAACTAATTCTTCCCTCATCGTTTATTTATCCCATGTTGGGTGGGTGGCGGGAAAGGAAAGGCTTCCACAGTGTCTTACAAGGGTCTGTGACAAAATAAAATTGCCAACTGTCAGAGTTGTTGTTGTTGTTTAGTCGTTTCGTCGTGTCTGACTCTTCGTGGCCCCCTGGACCAGAGCACGCCAGGCACTCCTGTCTTCCACTGCCTCCCGCAGCTTGGTCAAACTCATGCTGGTAGCTTTGAGAACACTGTCCAACCATCTCATTCTCCATCATCCCCTTCTCCTTGTGTCCTCCATCTTTCCCAACATCAGGGTCTTTTCCAGGGAGTCTTCTCTTCTCAGGAGGTGGCCAAAGTCTTGGGGCCTCAGCTTCAGGATCTGTCCTTCCAGTGAGCACTCAGGGCTGATTTCCTTCAGAATGGAGAGGTTTGATCTTCTTGCAGTCCAGGGGACTCTCAAGAGTCTCCTCCAGCACCAGAATTCAAAAGCATCCATTCTTCGGCGATCAGCCTTCTTTATGGTCCAGCTCTCACTTCCATACATCACTACTGGGAAAACCAGAGCTTTATCTATACGGACCTTTGTTGGCAAGGTGATGTCTCTGCTTTTTAAGATGCTGTCTTGGTTTGTCATCGCTTTCCTCCCAAGAAGCAGGCGTCTTTTAATTTCATGACTGCTGTCACCATCTGCAGTGATCATGGAGCCCAAGGAAGTAAAATCTCTCACTGCCTCCATTTCTTCCCCTTCTATTTGCCAGGAGGTGATGGGACCAGTGGCCATGATCTTCATTTTTTTGATGTTGAGTAATAACTAATAAATAAATGAATAAATAAATAATCCAGTAGCTGCTGTCCTGCCTTAGCCACACTCCCAGCATGCATTGCGTTGGATCCTCCATAGTGTTGCTCTGCTAAGGCGTATCTGCTATTGCCAGAGCTGGAAGGCGACATGTCAGCCCTGACAACCAGTATGCGCCACCTGAGGAAAAAGTGATTTTTGCATCGTGTGTAGCGAGAAGAAAGCTGTCCTCAAATGAATATGCAGTGCTCTGGCCGCCCACAGTCCTTAATAGGCCCTTTCCATACCATTGGGCAAAGCGAGGTGTAAGGACTCAGTTCAAAGGCAGCAGCACATTGTTGGTTAGCTAACTCGTATTTTGACCACTGCAAATGCCATTCGGATCACCTGAATGAGACGCCAGGAAGTTTGGCAGCAGCTCAATTAAGTGCAACCCCTGCTGCGGTTTTTTGGCTTCCGATCAACATGCTCAAAATCTGAACGCTCAGGCACAGATTACCAAATGCAAAAATACAAAGATAAGGAGGCCTGTTTTCAACCAGGAGAAAATGCCCTAGGGATCAAGATGCCAGCCATTGTAACATCAAAATGGATTCAACATGAAAATGAACAAGATGGGTGTGTGTGGAGGTGACTCACATTGAGTCAATGAACCACTAAGCAAAGGTACAGCTGGATATATATTTCATGTCCACAGATTTCTAATTGATACCAATATGAAAGAATCAATAATCACAATATTGCAGGATCACAATGCATGAGCAATAATATCCCCCCTCCCTCCACATTATCGTGGCCAACCATGGACGTACCTTTGCTTAGTGAAGGAATCCTCAACATAGTCCCCTCCAGATATCACTGGAGTCAAGCCTCCATTGTCCCTGACCATTGGCCATGATGGCTGCCGAGGATGATGGGAGTTGGAGTCCAACAATATTTGAAGGGCGCTACATCAAACATGAAACTCACACACACAAGCAAAGGATCATCTTTGAGGAATGCTGCCAGTTGTGGAAGCTGGACTCTTGGCTAGCACCATTACCGTCAAGATTGCTAACACTGTTAGCCGATATTCTACTTAAAAGTTCTCAGGGTAGTGCACAAAGCCAAACACAAATAGCAATCTGACATTTTAACAAGACCACAATACAATAAAAGACGTAAAGTCGATAAAAATGCTATAAAACAGCTGGGCAAGATTGCAGCAGGACTGAAAGCGGCAATTCTTCCAAGCTACAAACTCGCAGCCACTTACACTCATCTAGAGTGGCCACTTATGCACGGCCCCAAAGAGGAAATGCATCACTGAAAAAAGAAGGCAGAAGAGGATACAGATTTGCAGATATGCTAATTGCTGTTTCTAGAATATGCAAATTTAGAAATAATCACTATAATTTAAATACAGATGCATCTCGCCGTAATAGGGAAGACGGTGACCAGGTGAGCTGTGCGCTTGCTGAGGCTGTCGTGAGCCGTGTTATGCAAAGTGGCATCACATAGCCTGGTCATGGATGGGAGGCAATCAACACTAATGAGCAATTAAGTTTGCACTTTGTCTAAACTCTGAAGCCACGCAAGGGATCCACCTTGAGGAATGGTAGCTAGAGGTGGAAGCCATGTGAATCAGAGGCCTCGTTCACACTTCCTTTTGCGCTGCGCTTTGCAGACATGGGTCTGCACTACTTTAAGGCTCCATGTCTTGAGCAGTTTCTTCGCCCCAGCGTTTTCCCTGGGAAAACGTATGTTTTCCTGCGGAATTAGACAAACGGTAATCCGGTATTCCACAACGACGTGGGTTTTCCCAAGGAAAGCGCTGGGACGAAAAAGAAACTGCTCAGACACAGAGGTTTAAAGTGCAAGCCAGTGCCTGCAAAGGGCAGCGCAAAAGGGAGTCCGATGTGCCTGAGAGATAAGGAGACTGAGAGGAGGCAGAACAGTCTGGGCTTTGGACTACAGTGGAGTTGCAGGGTTCATCTGGACTTAAACCTACTCTTTAACACTGAAAGAGAGCATGTCCACACTTTGTCTTGCCTCACTGTTCTTTAGCATTTGCCCCAATTTAGAGCTGAAGAGCGTGTTTTCCCTGGAAAAGGAGTTGAGCAAGGGGGAAACTGCTCGGCGTCATGGTTTCTAGGCACAAGACAGGCGTAAGTGTGGATGAGCCCAGAGCAAATGTCAGTTGGGTTTCCTGCCAATTGGCATTTGCTCCGTATTCAGTGCAAAACAGCAGGTTTATCAGGGGTAATTTGGTGGGGGAAATAGAAAACTGCTCAGATCCTTGCCTAGAAAACATGGGACAAGCAATAAACTGCTCAGACCCGTGTTTTCTAGGCACGGGACGAGCAGAAGTGTGTTTAGAGAAAAGGTAAAAGTGTGTATCTGAAGAAGTGTGCATGCACACAAAAGCTTATACCAAGAACAAACTTGGTCTCTAAGGTGCTACTGGGATGCGGGTGGCGCTGTGGGTTAAACCACAGAGCCTAGGACTTGCCAATCAGAAGGTTGGCAGTTCGAATCCCCGCGATGGGGTCAGCTCCCGTTGCTCGGTTCCTGCTCCTGCCAACCTAGCAGTTCGAAAGCACGTCAAAGTGCAAGTAGATAAATAGGTACCGCTCCAGCAGGAAGGTAAACGGCATTTCCATGAGCTGCTCTGGTTCGCCAGAAGCGGCTTAGTCCTGCTGACCACGTGACCCGGAAGCTGTACGCCAGCTCCCTCGGCCAGTAAAGCGAGATGAGCGCCGCAACCCCAGAGTCGGCCACGACTGGACCTAATGGTCAGGGGTCCCTTTACTTTTACCTTAAGGTGCTACTGGATAATTTTTTTGTTTTCTTATATATTTTGACTGTATCAGACCTACACGGCTACCTACCTGATGATAGAATGGTGACTGGCATGGAGAAAGTGGATAGAGAGAAGTTTTCCTCCCTCTCTTGTAACACTAGAACTCATCGTCGTGGGATGAAGCTAAAATGTTGGAAGATTCAGGACAGAAGAAAGAAAGTCCTTCACACAGCACATAGTCAAAATATGAACCTTGCTCCTGCAGGAGGCAGCGATGGCCACACAATTTAATGATGCCCTAAACACCTCACTGTTTAGAGGAAACCCCAAAACACAGGAATTAAACCTATGCATACCACAACCTATACGGCCCTTTGTTGGCAAGGTGATGTCTCTGCTTTTTAAGATGCTGTCTAGGTTTGTCATTGCTTTTCTCCCAAGAAGCAGGCGTCTTTTAATTTCATGGCTGCTGTCACCATCTGCAGTGATCACGGAGCCCAAGAAAGTAAAATCTCTCACTGCCTCCATTTCTTCCCCTATGGTTTCCCCAGTAGTGATGTATGGAAGTGAGAGCTGGACCATAAAGAAGGCTGATCGCCGAAGAATGGATGCTTTTGAATTCTGGTGCTGGAGGAGACTCTTGAGAGTCCCATGGACTGCAAGAAGATCCAACCTCTCCATTCTGAAGGAAATCAGCCCTGAGTGCTCACTGGAAGGACAGATCCTGAAGCTGAGGCTCCAAGACTTTGGCCACCTCATGAGAAGAGAAGACTCCCTGGAAAAGACCCTGATGTTGGGAAAGATGGAGGGCACAAGGAGAAGGGGACGACAGAGGACGAGATGGTTGGACAGTGTTCTCAAAGCGACCAGCATGAGTTTGACCAAACTGCGGGAGGCAGTGGAAGACAGGAGTGCCTGGCGTGCTCTGGTCCAGGGGGTCACGAAGAGGCGGACACGACTAAACAACAACAGCAACATACCACAACCTTCCCAACCTGTAAAGCAGACTCATTTTCTCCACCTAGTTTTGTATTATGGCTGGTTACCTGTGAGAAAATGCTTCATATAGTCCATCCCCTGAGGCAGTGTGCACTTCCTGTCCCGTTCCTCCCCGCCAGCGCCCCCCACCTCCAGCTTTCTTGAAATTGACACTTCTGCTCACTGATGAGACTGCATTTCCCTTCCTTTCCCCATGGTACCCTTTGTTGCCAACTCACGTCCATCAAAGGCGCACCACCGCCTGAGCAGCTTGTGGCGGCAACCGGAAGATAGGGACTTAATAACAGGGCTCGCTGGGAGCCTGCTGATAATCCAAGACCAGTGGCAGCTCCCGGGCCGATAAGACCTTGCAAAACATCCAGCTAATCTACCTTCCTGGCAGCGGACTGAGGATGCTATGCTACCTGGGAGTCACGGGTGATGCTAATAATGAGACTCCAAATGGATTCTCCTTCTTCCAGGCAGAGGTGGGGGGGGGGGAGTTGGAGAGCAACAGAAGAGGCCTCACACACACTGGCAAGGCTGAGCCCCTTCACCCCAAAACAGCTGAAGGCAGTCAGCGTCCCCAAGGCGTCCGCTTCTGTCTTTCAAAGCTCCGGGGGGGGGGGGAATCAAAACATTTACCGGTATAGGATGCATTGCAGGTTTATTGCCTCCAACTTGTGCTTTTGCTTAGGGCCGGGGGAGGTCTCTGGCTCTGTGCGAAGGCCTGCATAGCTTACGGCAGGCAGGTTTTCCTTACTTCACTCCATTTTGCTTTGTTTTGTTTTGTTTGCCTTGTTTATTACTCACGCTTTACCTCAAGGTCCCAGGGTGGGTTACAGCATCAAAGGCAGGGGTAAAGGGACCCCTGACCATTAGGTCCAGTCGTGGCCGACTCTGGGGTTGCGGCGCTCATCTCGCTTTATTGGCCAAGGGAGCCGGCGTACAGCTTCTGGGTCATGTGGCCAGCAGGACAAAGCCGCTTCTGGCGAACCAGAGCAGCGCACGGAAACACCGTTTACCTTCCCGCCGGAGCAGTACCTGTTTATCTACTTGCACTTTGACGTGCTTTCGAACTGCTAGGTTGGCAGGAGCAGGGACCGAGCAACGGGAGCTCACCCCGTCGTGGGGATTCGAACCGCCGACCTTCTGATCGGCAAGCCCTAGGCTCTGTGGTTTAACCCACGGCGCCACCCGTGTCAAAACGCAGCATCAAAAGCCATTTAAAACAACTTACAACCATAAAAATAGGGAGGTTCCTACAAACATACCCCTCAAATAACAAAAGCAAAGGTGAAGAGGGGGACTTTGAGCATTCTCCTAAAGCTGTGTAATGAAGGTGCCAAGCGCACCCCTGTGGGGAGGGAGTTCAAGAGCTTAGAGGCCACCACAGATAAGGCCCTTTCCCAGGTCAGCACCCGCCTCTCTGAGCCTCTAAGGGCAGAGCTACTACCAAAAGGACCCCCTATGTCAATCTCAGCACCAGAGAGGGTCTGTAGGGCTGGAGGTGTCTTTTAAGCTGATGGGGGCCTAGGTCACCTGTTCTCATTTTTCTCATGGGGTATGTCACCTACTCTCACAGTAATGAACATGGCCCTCCATCCAACTTCTACACAACTTGCATTTCTGAATTCTGAGATGGGTGGAAAGAGCCATTGATTCCTGGAGAGCCACCGCTGCCAGTCAGTGTAGACAGCTAATGGATCCCAATGGCCTAAGATGGTATAAGGCAGTTTCATGTAACAAATAGAGAACTAGCTACCCATTCCTTGCATGTTGCTCTCCTGTCCACCCACCTTGCAATTTCTCTTATAAAAACTCTTTGCCCCCCTCCTGCCTCCCAGCTGTTAGGTGCTGGCAACACAACTGTGCGATACATTTAAAGCAGCGTCATGGCACTTTCAACAGTCCTGGCTTCCCCAAAATAATCCCGGGAGCTGTCGTTTTTTAAGGCGCTGCTCAGAGAACCCTCCCAGGGCTACAATCCCAGAGTCCCTTGGCAAGAGAAATTGACCGTTAAACCACTCCAGGAATTGCGGTTCTCTGATGGGAGTGGGGCCCCATAATAACACTCAGGACTCCTAACAAACCGTCATTCCCAAGATTATTTGGAGGAAGTCATGACTGTTGTAGTAGTACAGTAGTACTTTAAATGTACAGTGCAAGTGGAGCCTAGGTCTCTAGACTGGAAGCTGGAAACATGGGGTGCCCCATTCAGCTCTTTCTTAGCAGCCTGACTAGAGGGGGTTGCTTTGCCCCTGGCTGCAAGATCGGGCTAGCGGTTGCCCATTCTAGTCGCCAGATGTTATGTACTGAAGTTCTCACCCTGGGCCAGCAGGGGGATACTGTAGATAGTTTTCACTCTGGTCCACATATGCAAATAAGGGATTGAAAGTGACGTTCAGTGATTGGATAGTTACAGAAAATGGTTACTGTTGCATTCTAGTGGAGCTCTATATAAGCAGGCTGGCTGAACCCTTCAGTTCAGTTCTGGCCTGTGAATAAACAAGAGCTGTTTGAAGAATTGCTGTGTCATCTGATATGTTCACCCACAACTTAACACCAGAGGCTGCCCATTCTAAGATAGGTTGGAGAAATCCTTCTGGACAATCCTTCCTTCACCACCCCTTCAACATTTGGGGAACTCCAAAGCAAGACTCACTCAAAACAAGCCTACTGTGAATGCTGCAAAAATCTCATTTTTATTTTATTTTTAGGTAAGCCCAAAAAGCCACATCTCCATTCATTTAGCATCATTTCTCCTGCGCCCAGCCCTGGGAGAGAACACCTCTTTGCAGGCCCAAATCAGTCTTCTCCACAGTCCAAGCAATTTCTCGAGGGCCAAAATCACTATTGATCGGGATCCCCTGGGAGCAGAAATCTTCCTCCTGTCTTGCTCTCACTCACCCAACACATACACAGCAGCTTTTTAAAATTATTTTGAAATTCACTGCCCAAATATTTCTGGCAAAGGCATTATGTGAAAGAGGGAGAGCTACAGGAGGGCTGAGGGAGCAGGGGGACGACCGACCGACTGGGACGGAGGAAACCAGAGCGATTAGGAATGCACCAGGGCAACATCTGGAAAGGAAGCAAGGGCATAAAAGAGAAGGCAAAGGTGGCATGGCCCTGGTGGCGCCTTCTAGGAGAGAGGGCCCAGGGTCAGGGGGTCAGATTTCGGGGGCCAGAGCTGCGGCAAGAATTTAAAAAAGCCAGGCCCATGGAGCAGGGGGAAGAACCCTCAGCTGGCGGGGGGGGCAGTTGGGATTCCTGTGCCAAGGCCAGTGGCGTAGCATGGGGGGTGCAGGGGGGGCCGGCTGCACCGGGCGCAACATCTGGGGGTTAGGGGGCGCAAATCCACGGGTTAGGGGGCGCAAATCCACGGGTTAGGGGGCGCAAATTACTTGCCTTGCCCTGGGTGCTGACAACCCACGCTACGCCACTGGCCAAGGCTAAATCTGAGGCCACGGTTTCCGTCTAAGCAGGAAGTCTGAAGCTGTGGCTTTTAAGATGCACAGCCCAAGCTTAACCCCAGAAGAATCATAGAATCATAGAGTTGGAAGGGACCATGAGGATTCAATGCGCATGTAACCCCCCCCCCCAAAAAAAAGGACTCATGGGTGTTAAGTTGTGGGTGAACATATCAGACGACACAGCGATTCTCCAAACAGCTCTTGTTTATTCACAGGGCAGAACAGAACTGAACTGAAGGGTTCAGCCAGCCTGCTTATATAGAGCTCCAGTACAACGCAGCAGTAACCATTTTCTGTAACTATCCAATCACTGAACGTCACTTTCGATCCCTTATTTGCATATGTGGACCTGAACTATCTAAAGTATCCCCCTGCTGGCCCAGGGTGAGATCTTCAGTACATCACAATGGGAACTGTAGTTCCCCCCTTGCAGAGCAAACTGCAGCTCCTGGGATTCTTTTGGGGGAAGCTGTGTGCTTTAAATGTGCATTGGGTGTGCCCTGAAGGCGTTCAGCCCTCCCCTCAACGCCACCGCAGAACGAAAACAATGGTGCCAAGTTTTCCCAGAGACTTCGGATGGAGGCACAGGTTAATTCTGTGTCCAGGGCAGCTGTCTACCAGCTCCACCTTGTACGCAGGCTAAGACCCTCCCTGCCCGCAGACTGTCTTGCCAGAGTGCTGCATGCTCTAGTTATCTCCCGCTTGGACTACTGCAACGCACTCTACATGGGGCTACCTTTGAAGGTGACCCGGAAACTGCAATTAATCCAGAATGCGGCAGCTAGACTGGTGACTGGGAGTGGCCGCCGGGACCACATAACACCGGTTCTGAGAGATCTGCATTGGCTCCCAGTACGTTTCTGAGCACAATTCAAAGTGTTGGTGCTGACCTTTAAAGCCCTAAATGGCCTTGGTCCAGTATACCTGAAGGAGCGTCTCCATCCCCATTGTTCAGCCCGGACACTGAGATCCAGCACCGAGGGCCTTCTGGCAGTTCCCTCATTGCGAGAAGTAAGGTTACAGGGAACCAGGCAGAGGGCCTTCTCAGTAGTGGCGCCTGCCCTGTGGAACGCCCTCCCAGCAGATGTCAAAGCAATAAACAACTATTTTACTTTTAAAAGTCATCTGAAGGCAGCCCTCTTTAGGGAAGTTTTTAATGTTTGAAGCTGTGTTGTTTTTAATATTCAGTTGGAAGCCGCCCAGAGTGGCTGGGGAAACCCAGCCAGATGGGCGGGGTATAAATAATAAATTATTATTATTATTATTATTATTATTATTATTATTATTATTATTATTCCTTGCCGTCCAAAACCCCCTGCGTTACCAGAAGCCGACTCGCTCTTCCAGCGCAGGGAACACAGGCTGTTAGTTTAGGCGTGCCCAGAAATTTCTCCTTGGACGCTAAAGTCGGTCCGGCTGTCTTGTTGCTACCCAAACAGTCCAGCTGCCGGCTGAGAAATTCACGTGGCCTAGATAAATGAAGGGATGTTTTTTTTAAAAAAAAACAACAACAACCAAAGTCATTAAAGTCTTCACAATGAGGGGCATCATTAGGTAAATTGCCCAGTGATGACTTTCTAAGTACCCCATTACAAGCGGGTGGGAGAATGCCACCCTCTGACAAAATGCCAGGGCACAGCATGTTCTGAGGCCTGTTTGGCGCACCCATCTGGCTCACCTCAGAGCAGTGGGAATGTTCAGAGCAACCAGTGCCACCCAGTTGCCCTTGCAGGGTAACATCAGGACCCCAGCGGTGTCTTTGTTCAAATCCGTTTGGCTGGATTTTGGACAGATGGCTTGAAAAACAGTTATGAGAAGGAGGCTGAAATATACTCAGAGTCAAGAGTGGATTTCATGCTCTTTATTCAGTTCATAGTGGTGAGGAGGAATGAAAGTTTCCCGAAAGTATCTGCTTTATATACATTATTTACACAATGGGCTGCACGTGATTGGCTAATTCCGGAATTCTCCTGTAGGCCAATCAGGTTGTGGATTCACGTCTATCTGGAGCTGGATTGGGTGGCTCCTGCCGACCAATCATACTGCTGCGTTGTTCTAGGACCAATCAGACTGCTGCATTCTGAATCCTATTGTTCCAGGACCAATCAGTCTGCTACATTCTGAATCCTATTGTTCTAGGACCAATCAGACTGCTGCAGTTTGGATCCTATTCAACTCAGTACATAACAGAGGCCATCCCAAACTACGCCTGCCCCACGGCGGAATCAGCACAGTCCCAGAGTTTCGCCATCACACAAGCAGAGCATCTAATCCAAAATGGCACCAATTCCTGGGGTGGCTCCATTATTTTCCTTATGGCTCCCCCAAAAAACACAATACGGTAGTAACTCTCTCCTTCTCGAACCCTGCCCTAAACCCTCAAAACAGCACCTTCCCCACATTTTGTTAAAGACTAGGGACGTGAGAGATCAGCCAGCCCCAACTGGCTAATTCTTCCAGCTGCAAATCCATTTAGACAAATTCACAGAGGAGAGGGCTGTCGATGGCCGCTAGCCACAATGGCTCGGCTCTGCCTCTGTGGCTGAAGGCCGCGATGTTTCTGGGTACCAGCTGCATACCCTCCAACATTTCTCTGATGAAAATAGGGACGTAAAAAGGAAAAGCAGGACATTCCGGGATCAAATCAGAAACCAGGACGGCTTCTGTAAATCCGGGGCTGTCCCTGGAAAATAGGGACACATGGAGGGTCAGCCGTTGCTGGAGGGAGAGAGAGCTGTTGAGCTCGGATTCTGCTTGCGGGTTTCCCGAAAGAGGCATCTAGTTGGCCACTGTGAGACCGCCTATGGCCAGGGGCCTGATCCAGCTGCCTTATTTTTACATTCTTACAAGAGGCAATGACAAGCCACAGTCCATTCAACAGGTTTTCCATAGGAGTGTGTCGTAATGGATTGCACCCTACGTCATTAGTGAAAGGTTTTCTTTTTCCCCCTTTTATGAAATACATCTTTGATTTTCAAAAATTAGAAACATACAACAAAGCCAATTTCCGAATCCAAATATCAAGATTACTCTGAATTTCCTGACTCCCCCCCCCCTTCCATGGGTCCTATTGAGCCTATTTTCAATTGCATATCAATACTTCTCCATTTTTTAAAATCTTTCTAAATTATCCCTCGATTCTGCTAAATTACAAGTGTGTTTAAAACCCTGCCAATGTTTTAACCTGCTTACAATGATTTTGTATATAAATTATGAACTTTTCCCATTCTTTTTTGAAGTTCTTGTCTTCTTGGTTCCTAAGCTCCCCAGTTAATTTTGCCATTTCGGCATAGTCTGTCAACTTGATTTGCCATTCTTCTCAGGGCTGTCTCTTCCTTCCATCTCTGGGCTAGTAGCATCCATGCGGATCTTGTTGCATACATGAACAGTCTTTTCTGGTCCTTTGGGATCTCGGTACCTATAATTCCTAATAGAAAAAGCTTTTGGGTTTTTTTAAAACAAAGGTTATTTTAAACATTTTTTTCATTTCGTTACATATCATTTCCCAGAATTTTTTTATTACTTTACAGGTCCACCACATATGATAAAAGGTTTTTTCCCCTTTTTTTCTGGCTCAGGTGCAAAAATGTCTTGGGACAACTCTGAAGCCTGTGACATCCATACAGTGGTACCTCGGGTTACAGACACTTCAGGTTACAGACTCTGCTAACCCAGAAATAGTACTTCGGGTTAAGAACTTTGCTTCAGGATGAGAACAGAAATTGTGCTCCAGCGGCGCGGCGGCAGCGGGAGGCCCCATTAGCTAAAGTGGTGCTTCAGGTTAAGAACAATTTCAGGTTAAGAACGGACCTCCAGAACGAATTAAGTTCTTAACCCGAGGTTCCACTATAGATACGAGCGCCTTTGCACCTTTACGTCTCGTCCAGTGGCAGTCTACCCCAGCAGAGGCATGCTTTGTGCGTCAGAAGCTAGGCTGGCAGTCGGCAGGAACAGTGCACAAGGAGGGTTACTTTGTGCCTGGGTCGCCGCATGGCCTCACAGGAAGGTGCTCTGTGCCCGCTGGAATGTGCCACTGTGACATCACCCCCCTCGACCTCCCACCCCGGAAGCAGCCGTTAAACGGCTGATTCTGCCAGCCGAGTCCTGGCACCTCGGAGCTCCCTGGCAATCTCCAGACGTCTCTTCTCGTCTTCCTCCAGTAGGTTGCCACTTGATGCACGGGCAGAAGGTTGTAGGGGCAAGTGAAGGGGTGTGGTTTTCAGGCTGTCTAAAGCCCCAAGTCTTTAGAGAGAAGTGGGGAGGAATTAACCACCGGCAATCTATTTTCCTTTAAGGGAAAGCAGCCCACAGGGTTAAACTTGAGGCTTGACACAGCCATATTCTTAGCAATTTTGGACACCTGGTATAAGACCCACACATCTTAATCTGTATCGTGGCACCTGTGGAAAGTGTGCTTTTGCCAAAAATTAAGCAGTCAGGTCCCTGCCCGCAAGGGACCTACAATACGACAAATAACCCAAAGGAACAGAGGAAGGGGAAGGGAATGTAGGCAGCCATAAACAAGGACGAATCTGCAAGTATTACATTGAAACTGGCACCAGATTTAGGATGGTTCCCCCACGCAGGGCGCCGAGCCGATGGGGTGCAAAATTGAAAAGATCCATAACTGAGGAGATCCATTTGGGGGCGCCCAATTTTGGCTTCGCACAGGGTGCCACAGAACCAAAGTCCACGCCTGGCAACACAGATGCGTTTTATTAAAACCTTCCATCGGGTTAGATTTCAAGGCAGTCTGTATAAACAGTCACAAAAAGAAAGCAGCAGGTAAAGCCTTAGAGCTAAGTGATAATATACATTCTTAGGCTCCGTGGAAAAGGTGGGTTTTGAGGCAGGGTGTGAAGGGGAAAAGAGGGGACATTGCACAGGGTTCCTGGGAGCCATAACAGGGGCAGGGGGGAGAAATTCGATCCACTTCGCATTAAAAAGGCAAATTTACTTTGTTCGCATTTCCCAAAACGACACACGAACCAAGACACAAGCCGTCCTTCGCAACGTGCCCTTCTTGGATTTTACCGTGCCTTTTTCCAGCCACATAATGCATTCAAAAATTCATACGCTAGGGCAAAGTATCCATATACGGTGGGACCTTGGTTCTCAGACTTAATCCATTCTGGAAGTCCATTCTAAAAGCAAAGCGTTCCAAAACCAAGGGGCTGGGGATGGTGCTTTCCCGCTGCCAGGTGGACTTTCCAAACACTGAAGCCCACCCTGTGCCTCTCCCTCCACAGGTGATGGCTGCCCACGTACCCCAAGCCCCCGGGCTGCCCCAGATGCTCAAGGCGGGCATGAAGTACTTCAGCGGCCTGCAGGAAACCCTCTTCAGCAACCTCACAGCCTGCAAGGCCTTGGTGCGCTCCTTGCGCACCTGCTACGGCCCCCTGGGACGCAACAAGCTGGTGGTCAACCACCTCGGCAAGAACTTCCACACCTCCCATGCCGCCACCATCCTCCGGGAGCTGGAGCTGGAGAACCCGGTGGCCTGCCTTCTTCGCACCGCGGCCGAGACGCAGGACGTGGAGACGGGGGACGGGACCAATTTCGTCATCCTCCTGGCCGGGGCGCTCTTGGAGAACGCCGAAAAGCTCCTGCACTCAGGGCTGCCGGTGGTCCACATCCGGGCCGGCTATGAGATGGCCTGCAAGGAGGTCCTACGCTTGCTCCCCGGCCTGTCCTGCTACGTCCTGAAGAACCCGCGCGACGTCGAAGAGGTACTGTGGGTCCTGCAGGCCGCCGTGGGCAGCAAGGTCTTCGGCCACCAGAAAGCCTTGGCCAGGCTGGTGGCCAAGGCATGCATCCTGGTGCTGCCGCCGGATCGCGCGGCCTTCAACGCGGACCTCATCCGCGTCTGCAAGATCCTCGGTGGCGGGGTGTCCGACTCCAGCGTGGTGGAAGGGGTGGTCGTCTGCGCGGAGGCCGAAGGCATCGTCCGGCGTGTGGAGAGGGCCCGCATCGCGGCCTACTCCTGCTGCTTCGGCCCGTCCGGTTTCGAGGCGAAGAGCACCGTCGTCTTCAACAGCGCGTCGGACATCAAGCTCTTCAGCAAAAGCGAAGAGAACATCATCGAGCAGCGGATTCTGGACCTGGCCAGAGCCGGCGTCACCGTGGTGGTGGTCGGGGGCAAGGTACACGAGTTGGCACTCTTCTACGCCAACCGGTACCGGCTGATGGTCGTCCGGCTGCGCTCCCGGATGGAGCTACAGCACCTCTGCAAGGCGGTGGGGGCCACTCTGCTGCTGTCTGTGACCCCGCCAGCGCCCGAGGAGCTGGGCCACTGCCGCCGCGTCTACATGAGCGAGATTGGCAGCACCAGCGTGGTCGTCTTCAGCCAAGATGGCATCGCTTGCCCTGTGGTCACCATCATGCTCAGAGGGGCCACCACGGAGATGTTAGACTGTGTGGAGGAGGCCATCCACGATGGCATCAACGTCTACAAGGTCTTGGGCAGCGACGCCCGGCTGCTCCCTGGCGCCGGGGCCACCGAGATGGCGCTGTCGGTGCGGCTCAGTACCTTAGGGATGTACTTCCCCGGATCCGAGCAGTACGGCATCTTGGAGTTCTCCCAGGCCCTGAAGACCCTCCCGGCTACCCTGGCGGAAAACGCAGGCCTGCCGGTCAACGAGGTGATGGCCAAGATTGAGGTGCAGCACCAGCTGGGCACCCAGAACACGGGCCTCAGGCTGGCGAGCGAGGAGGCGGGCACCATTGATGCCGCCAAGGAAGGGCTGTTCGACCCGTTCTTGGTGAAGTACCGAGGCATCATGCTTGCGACCCAGACGGCCGTCACGCTGCTGGGGGTAAGCGAGGTCATGATGGCCAAGAAGAGTGGTGGGCCCAAGCCTAGAGGGGAGAACCCTAACTGGGACCAAGAACCAGACGCGTTGGATTGACGTCTTGGATACTAGCCAATGTCACCTTATCAATAAAGTACAATGGCCATGGTTAACTGGGTCTCACTCACTCACTCACTCACTCACTCTCTCTCTCTCTCACACACACACACCCCTCTGGGGTTGCCTATCTGGTTAAGTGGGCAAGAGAAACATTGCTGTCCTATTTGCCAAGAATACGCTTTTCACGGACTCATGAAACTTTTGCATCGGAAGAGACCTCATGGGTCATCTGGTCCAACCCCCTGCAACAGCAGGTCATCACAGCTGATTTTCTTTCCCGTTGAACAAAAATGCTAAATATGGATGCTGGGCGAAGGGAGCCCAAATTCTGTTCCATATACAGTGGTACCTCTGGTTACATACCTAATTCGTTCCAGAGGTCCGTTCTGAACCTGAAAGTGTTCTTAACCTGAAGCACCACTTTAGCTAATGGGGCTTCCTGCTGCTTCTGCGCCACCGCTGCACGATTTCTGTTCTCATCCTGAAGCAAAGTTCTTAACCCGAGGTACTATTTCTGGGTTAGCGGAGTCTGTAACCTGAAGTGTATGTAACCTGAAGCATATGTAACCCAAGGTACCACTGTATTGTGCAAATTAGCTGAGATCAGCGTGTCGTTATGGGGAGGAGATAAGACTAAGCCAGAGCACTGACGTTCAGCCCATTAGTTGCACAATACCCTGGCTGCTACATGCCCTGGTTGGACAGAGAACTCGGGAGAAAAGTGAGACCAGAATGCTTGGTGCAGAGCTAGAGGTTTCGGACTACAACTCCCATCAAGCCGTGCTGCCTAGGGCTGATGGGAGTTGTAGGCCAGAACCTCTGCTTGGGCACCAGGTTCCAGCTGGGAGGATGGAGAGGAAGTTATTCCTGATTGGCTTTTGGCATTTGCACCTCTCACCTCATCCTCAAAACAAAAAGGGAAGAGGAAGTGGTTGAGCTTCACAAATGACCATGTCAGGATTTGAACCTGGCTCCCCCTGTCCAGCCCATGACAAAAGAAAAGAAAAACACAATCTATAAGTCGCTTGTAATCCGCAGGTCTCTAAGGAACTTGCATTAAAGAAAAATATAGGCCCACGCATAATAGCATAGCAGGAAAAGCGGGGATAATATAATACATTAACATTTCATACAGAATACAACTTACGGGAAAACAAAAGCAGCAAACCAGACCCATAAACAGTAGCAAACAACATTAGCAGTATTCAAACACCCAGTAATTAGCAGATAAACAAAACCTCACCCTTCCCTTCACATCGAACCAACAATCTGCCCCACTTAATCTCCCACCCCAGATTTAGGGCTGTGCGGGTGGTTTCCCTGCACAGGGCAACAAGAGTGGGTGGGGTATAGATAATATATTATTATTATTATTATTATTATTATTATTATTATTATTATTATTATGGTGAGGTGGCATGAAATTATAATAATATAATAAAACCTATATTTATATGAGTAGCTACTGAGAAGTTCCATTAGAAAGCAGCTGCACCAAAAGGAATTACAGTGGTACCTCGGGTTACATACGCTTCAGGTTACATACGCTTCAGGTTACAGACTCCGCTAATCCAAAAATAGAGCTTCAGGTTAAAAACTTTGCTTCAGGATGAGAACAGTTTCAGGTTAAGAACGGACCTCCGGAACGAATTAAGTACTTAACCTGAGGTACCACTGTATTGTAAAAATAAGAAATATTGGGGTGGGTTTCATCCTTGCTCAGGACGCCGTTATTACCTAAGTCCATCCCCGCACTCAGAAATCTGGTGTTAGGCCAGCTACTGCAAATCTGCCTTGGGTACGTCCAATGTCATCCACCCAGAGATGGTCTGGCATTTCTCCTCCCGTCTTCAGTGGGGAGCAGTAGCAAAGCAGGGAGATGGCAGCAAAAGTTTCAGAGCACGGGGCAAATATCTGCTGCGGCCGAGAAGGGATAACAGACTGAGCCACGGGCACTGAGTCCCGGAAGCCGCCGTGCTCAGCCTAAAGCGAGGCCAGGTTTAAGGAGTCTGGGATCAGGGCAAAGTCGCCAGAACTTCATGGAAGCAACAAAGCTGTCCCAACAGGTCGGCACACCCACCTACCAAACTTTTAAATGTGGGGCGAGGCATGCTCACTCACGAGACTGCAGGGCATTTAGATGCTCACTGTCACAGGGAGGATGCATCTGTGGCCAGCGAGGGAAGCACTGCCAGGTCCCGGGGAATAAGCCATTGATTTCCACCCCTCCAGCAGTGGGCCTATGCTCCTTTCCCCGGGGGGAGAAGAACAGAGAGGGGAGTCCTGCTTCCCTCTGTCAGGGCAGCCAAGTCCCGGGAAGAGGCCTCTGTTCTCCAGTCTCAGCCTCTTCTCTCCCCCCCCCCAACCGCCACGTCTCACTTCTGTTTCCCCTCCTTGTCAATCAGCCAGCGTCCCACACCTGAGCCTGGCGATGCCTTGGGACTCAGGACACCAGCAGTGGGCAGGGCTGAAGCCATCGGTGGGCATAACAGCATCAGAACTGGATCAAGCCAATGGACCACTCTGTCCCAGGAGTGAAGGAAGGGGGGCGTTGGGGGCGGTCCGCCCCGGGTGTCATCGCTGAGGGGGGTGACATTCAGTGCCGCCTGTCTGCGACTCCCAAGCCTACCCCGAGCCGGGGGGGGGAGGGCAGAGCTGCGACGCCTTGCCCCCTTCCCCCTTCGTTTTGACAGTTCAGGGGAGGCTCGGGAGTCACGGGAGAGCAGCACATCGTCCCCACCCCCCCAGGATGGTTCCGGGGGGGGGGGGGGAGCCTCCAGTGAACTGTCTGTGCTGGGCCCGGGGGTAACCTGAGTAACGCGGTCCCAGGTCTGGTCCCAAATACAAGGGTTCTGCAAGGAGTCAGTCCGACAGGGCCAAGGCAGGACACGAGGCAGGGAACCAGGCAAGGACAGGTACAGGATCACAGGCAGGTTCTGGCAAACAGCAACATTGCTCCCGCAACCTGGGGCAGGGTCCAGCAGCCTTTTATCTCTGTCGGGGTAATGGCCGGTCCTGATCCCCCGGCGACTCACCTCCCTGTTTCGCCCGAAGGCAAACACTCCTCCTGCAAGTACTCAGGTCTCTCCTTCTCTGAGACCTTCGTCTCTGCAGCTTGGGAGACGTCGGTGGGTTACTAGACCCAGAGGCCACCTTAGCCCCTCCTGTCCCAACCGGTAGTGGAGCAGCTGTAAGTGATGGCCCAGCTGAAGGCAACGAGGTCATCCCCGCATCTGGAGCCAGGGCAGGCTCAGGCCCCTGACTCAGCCCAGCTGGTGTTTGTTGCAGGGGAACCTGTGCAGACCGGGGCTCTTCAGGATCAGGCCCCAGACTAGGTTCAGATGCTGCCTGGGGCAAAGGATCCAGTGCGGACTGAGACGCCTCTGGCTCCGAGTCCGAGTCCCAGGCCATCACACTGTCAAAAGGAAGAGGGAAGGAAGGAAGGCTGCTGGCAAAGCGGCGAGGCTCCACACACACACACACACACACACACACACACACACACACCTACCTGCCCAGGAAGCAGCCTGCCATGGGAGGCTCACCCCATGGCCCCGCCTCTGCCCTGCCCAGCAATCCCATTCTCCCAGCAATGCCCCAGGGGGAAGTGCTAAAGCAGGGTCTGAGCACAAGCGTCCTCGGCTCTCCTGCGGCCTCCCACAATTGGTATCCCTAAGCTTGGCTGCCTCTGAGTGTGGCAGCAGGGCACAGCCAACGTGGCTGGCAGCCATGAACAGCCCTCTCCTCCAGGAGTTTGTCTAATATGCTTTTAAAGGTGTCCAAGTTGGTAGCCGGCACTGCTTCCTGTGGGAGGGAGTTCCGCGTCCTTTTCCAGAGCCAAACCAGGAAGTCTCCCTAGCTTGAATGTGTATTTACAGTCTTAAGAACATAAGACGAGCCCTGCAGGATCAGGCCCATGAGAACAGCACCCTGTTCCCACAGTGGCCAACCAGATGCCCCAATGGGAAACTTGCAAGCAGGATTCGAACGCAAGACCCCTCCCCCCCTGCACTCTGCAGCAACTGAAATCCGGAAGCCCTGCTGCCTCCTTTGGGTCTGCTTATTCCCTAGGTTTTCCCTGGAGGAGAGGGTCTCCTGATTCGTAACGGGGGGGGGGCAGGCGAAGGAGAAGCAGGGCTTCGTTCTGTGACTCCCAACTCTCTCAGCCGCCGGCGCAAACCAGCCGTTCCAGAGGCTTCCCTGGCATAGCTGCACCTGCATCCGTTTGGCGGCGCCGTCCAAGAGCAGCAATTAGCGAGCGCGCTTCCCCCATCCAGGCGTAATTAACTAAATGGCCCCCGCAAATAAGGCCCGTCTCGCGGTAATCAATTATATTAACGCATGGCTAACAGAAAAGGCTGATCTGTCTTGGGCGCCGGCCTGGGGACCCAGATGTTGGCTGGTTTGGCTGAGGCCGGGCGTCGGTGAGGCCGGCGCGGTTGGAAATGGAAAAAGATAAGCTGCACACAGCAGGATCCCGGCAAGGTTCTCCTGCGCAAGCCCAGTTGAAATGAGGGTGAAAGGGTCTGGAAACCTAGCCCGGTGAGGAACAGTTGTGGTACCCGGGTCTGTTTCGCATGGAAAAGAGGAGATGGGGGAGCCATCTTAATATATCTCCCACCATGTGCAAGATGGTGGGCAGGACCCAAACCAAAGGGTTCAAATGACAAGAAAGGAGATTAACGGAGAAATCTGAGGGCCCCAAACTGTTAACGGAGAAATCTGAGGGCTCCCTTGGACAAAAAACAAGGACCCCAGCCAGGAATACCAGAGCAAAACAGCAGCCAGTAGGCTTGGTCTTTATTGAAGACTGTCGTGGCAGGACTCCCACCTGCCACCAGGTGGAACAAGATGGAAGCCCCATACAAAAGAGAACCCAAACTTTTAATAGCTGTTCACCCCCATGTTACATACACCCCAAACTACATCACTCATACATCACGGTTACATCATGAAAGGGGAGGTCTGGTGGCCGTAATCTGAGCATCCTGGACCCTGCCCCATGGTTCCCCTTGCCCTCCACCAAACACCCATCAAGTGAAACAAAAGAGATCTTTACATTTCCCTGTTTCCCAGCCAAGTTAATCCCACCCTTTTGTCTTCATCTGGGTTTGTTATTTCTGGAATGGCACTCAGGTATCAGGATGCCAGGGATTATCACTCAGGCAGAGGGGCTGCTGAGGAGCTGAGCTCACGTGTCTAAATGAATTTCTGGAGTTTTCCCAGTGAGCCGGTACAGAGATACATTTATCAGTGAATTCTTACATTTGGTATCGTGCAGCAAAGGCCCTTTGAATAGATAGGAAGAAACTGTGATGGGGTGTTTTGTGGGGACAAATCACAAAAGTCACAAAAGCGATTGTGCTGGTTTTGGTAGTGGGCTGCGTGTGCATGATATCTGCTGGAGGGGCAAACACCCCCACCCCAACCTATACATAAATTCCTGCAACAGACTCAACATTAGGAAGAAATTTCTGAGGGTCAGAGCTGTGCAACAGGATGCCATAGTCCTGAACTGGCAGGCTCTACATTGGTTCTCAAACGCCTTGGTACTCAAACAACTTGGAACGCAAACACTGCAAACCCAGAAGTAAGTGTTTCGGTTTGTGAACTTTTTTTCAGTAGCTGAACGTGCTCCATTTGGAGTGTTACACTGAGGTCTGTCTGTTTTTGCTATTTATTTTGTGTTTTTGTTCTTGCGGCTCTTTTTTGTGTGACTGTGTGGAACCCAGTTCAGCTACTGATTGATTGATTGATTGATTGTGTGACTGCAGTACATTGTTTATTGCTTTCATTTTATGGATCCATGGTCTCATTAGAGAGGTAAAATTCATGTTAAACTAGGGTTACCAGACGTCCCCGGTTCCCGGGGACAGTCCCCGGATTTGCAGATCTGTCCCCAGGAAACATGGCAGCGGCAGTCTCAGCATCCCGGAGCCGGCCTGCTAGCGCAGTTGGCTGTGGCTGGCTTCAGGAGCTGCTTGCTGCCGTGGCACCCGCCATGTTTCCTCGCCGGAAGTCCCCAGGTGATGTGTCTTGCGCCATTGCCAAAGGGGAACTGGGGACGTCTGGCGGTACAGATCTCCTGCCCCCGGCCCCCTTTGTTTCGACTGATTGAGGGAGGCTCAGAAGTTGAGGGTGGCTAGCCCTCACAAGGTGATAAAGAAGGGCTTTGCACCTTGCCTGACAGAAACCGCGCGCCTTGCGCCCCTCCTGGGCAACGCCCGCCCGCAACCCCTGAGCCTCCCCCGATCTGTCAAAACAAAATGGAAAGGGGGCAGGAGATTGGGGAAGCATCAGGAGTCACAGGCATGTGGCATGCCATTGCCCAGATTTTAAAAAACTGTGCGCATTTATGTTTCACAGGGTGCAAAAGAAGGGCTTTGCACCTTTATACAATGTGTGTGCGCGCTTGTGCCCATGGTCTTTTGCCTCACCACCCCCACTACTGACTCCCTGTTGCTACTCAGCTTCAAAAAAACAAGAAAAGTGCCCCCCGGTTTCATTGAAAAAAATCTGGTAACCATAGCGCCTGTTTTAGTGGTTGTTTTTAAAAGTCTGGAACGGATTAATCCGCTTTGCATTACTTTCTATGGCAAAGCACGCCTTGGTTTTGGAACAGACTTCCGGAACGGATTAAGTTTGAGAACCAAGGTAGTACTTTACTTAGGTTCTTATGCCCACCCTAGCTGTTCCTGGTGACTTTGCTGGAGCTTTTTATTTCGAAGCAGAATTGCTGAAAGTGTGAATGGTTGTAGCAGTCCGGTGTGTGTGTGTGTGTGTGTGTGTGCGTGCAGTGGCGTAGCATGGGTTGTCAGCACCCGGGGCAAGGCAAGTAATTTGCGCCCCCTAACCCGGGGCAGGGCAAGTAATTTGCGCCCCCTAACCCCTAACCTGCCGCCGCTGCCAGCTTCTTCTTGCTGCTGCCTGGTCTGGTCTGGTGTGGTTCTCTCTTGCGCTCAGCGCTGCGCTGGGCGGCCGCTGCACTGTCCCTCCCCCAGATAGTCCCTCGCTCTCTCTCCGCACCGCACACCTGGCACCCACCCCCTCCGCAGTGGGCGGCGACCCGGCGGCTCGGATCGGATTCGCACAGCCAGCACTGCAGTGAGAGAGAGTGAGTGAGCCAGGTAGGGGCAGAGAGCTGCGAGTGCGAGCGCGCCCCCCCCAGATGTTGCGCCCGGTGCGGCCGGCCCCCCCTGCACCCCCCCACGCTACGCCACTGTGTGTGTGTGTGTGTGTCAGCCTGTGAGTTCATGTGTGAAGCTTTGAATGTCTTGGCGCAGCTAGCTGCGAATGGGCAAGGGGCGCAGACTAGTGTGTCCATGGGCTTTGGGGGGGGGGGAGAATTCCTAAGGAGACAGGAAAAGAAGAACATAAAATGAATCTGCTGGAACAGGCCAATGGCCCATTTAGTCCAACCAGAATAACTTTGTGGCAGTAAGATCTCTTTGACAGTGGGAGATGGTGCACTCTCCTTTCTTTGGAGGTCTTGAACCAGACGTTGAATGGTCATCTGCCAGGGATGCTTTAATAACAACAACAACAACAACAACAACAACAACAACAACACTAGTTGAGATTGCTGCATTGGGGTTGGACTAGATGACCCTTGAGGTCCCTTCCAACTTAATAATTCTATGATTCTGGTCCAAAGATCATGTCATTGTTTACTGGGTTCCATGCTCAGAAAGGCGCCCTCTGGTGGCTGCAGGCGGCAGCTTTTGAGACAAACCTGAACCTCTGCCATTTTTGAAAGATGCTTACAGAACGTCTTACGAATTCTCTCCTGCTGCCAGATTTAATCTGTCAGGGTGTAGATGACTGGATTGAGCCACATCTTTGGAACAACGACAAAAGGCGGAATAGGTTTTCGTTATTTCGTTTTTAAATACATAGCGTTTGTTCCCCCGCCCCACCCCACGAGACACCAGCTTGCCAACAAAGGTCCGTATAGTTAAAGCTGTGGTTTTCCCAGTAGTGATGTATGGAAGAAGTGAGAGCTGGACCATAAAGAAGGCTGATCGCCGATGAATGGATGCTTCTGAATTCTGGTGCTGGAGGAGACTCTTGAGAGTCCCATGGACTGCAAGAAGATCAAACCTCTCCATTCTGATGGAAATCAGCCCTGAGTGCTCACTGGAAGGACAGATCCTGAAGCTGAGGCTCCAAGACTTTGGCTACCTCATGAGAAGAGAAGACTCCCTGGAAAAGACCCTGATGTTGGGAAAGATGGAGGGCACAAGGAGAAGGGGACGACAGAGGACGAGATGGTTGGACAGTGTTCTCGAAGCTACAAACATGAGTCTGACCAAACTGCGGGAGGCAGTGGAAGACAGGAGGGCCTGGCGTGCTCTGGTCCAGGGGGTCACGAAGAGGCAGACACGACTAAACAACTAAACTGGGCATCGCAGTTCAAGAAGGTCACTGACAAACTGGAACGTGTCCAGAGGAGGGCAACCAAAATGGTCAAAGGTCTGGACACGATGCCTTATGAGGAACGGCTAAGGGAGCTGGGCATGTTTAGCCTGGAGAAGAGGAGGTTAAGGGGTGATATGATAGCCATGTTCCAATATATAAAAGGATGTCACATAGAGGAGGGAGAAAGGTTGTTTTCTGCTGCTCCAGAGAAGCGGACACGGAGCAATGGATCCAAACTACAAGAAAGAAGATTCCACCTAAACATTAGGAAGAACTTCCTGACAGTAAGAGCTGTTCGACAGTGGAATTTGCTGCCAAGGAGTGTGGTGGAGTCTCCTACTTTGGAGGTCTTTAAGCAGAGGCTTGACAACCATATGTCAGGAGTGCTCTGATGGTGTTTCCTGCTTGGCAGGGGGTTGGACTCGATGGCCCTTGTGGTCTCTTCCAACTCTATGATTCTATGACTAAACAACAACAACCCACCCCAAACCAATTATGAATTTAGGAGAAAGGGGGCAGGAATCCCAGAAATCAGCAGAAACTCGGAACAAGTGTTACTAGGGTGGAAGAAAGGGGGGGGGATCTTGCTTCAGAAAGGAAAGGGGGTCCTAAGCCTCCTTTACACCCACCCACCCAGAAGCGCTATCTCACCTTCTAATCTCTTTGCAAATGCCGATTCCTCAATCGGTGCAAAAAAATGAAAAATTAAATCAAATTATCTTTGTGTTTCCATGGGGAGCTAAATATAGAGCCGAAGGAAGTGTGTGTATGTTTGGAGTATGTGTGGGGGGGGGATAAATGGGGGGGGGTGAGACCAGGCTGGGGTGTGGGGAGGAGGAGGAGGAAGAGGCGGAAGGGGTGAGAAGAGGGAGATGGGAGCACAGAAGGAGGTGTGAGGAGTGAGAGAAGAAAGGAAGGAAGGAAGGAAGGAAGGAAGGAAGGAAGGAAGGAAGGAAGGAAGGAAGGAAGGAGTGCACAGAGAGGTGGCAGGATGCAAAGAAGTGAGAACAGCTAAAGAGGAATAGAAGGATGGGGGGGTGCAGATGTGGAAGCCAGGGGGGGCTCTGGGGTGACTTTCCGGCACGGGGAGACACATCTGGGTGACGGGGAGCTAGGCCTGCAGGAAGAGATCTGGAGAGACAGCACTGGGGAGTTTACCAACTGCACTGGCTCCCGGTGGAGTACAGGGTCAGGTTTAAGGTGCTGGTTTTGCCCTTTAAAGCCCTAAGCGGCCTAGGACCCTCGTACCTACGGGACCGCCTCTCCTGGTCTGCCCTGCGGAGAGGTCCACAAATGACAACATTTTGGAGGTCCCAGGTCGCAAGGTGGCTAGATTGGTCTCAGCTAGGGCCAGGGCCTTTTCAGTACTGGCCCCGACTTGGTAGAATGCTCTGCCACAAGAGACTAGGGCCCTGCAGGACTTGACATCTTTCTGCAGGGCCTGCAAGACAGAGCTGTTCCGCCTGGCCTTTGGTTTGGACTCAGTCTGACCCTTATGTTTCCCTCCCCTTATGGTTTTGATCTATGGGCTACTTTTAAAATGAGGCTGCATTTTAAATTGTATTTTAACCTGTATTTTAAATTGTCCCCCCCTTATTTTTTTACTGTAATTTTACTGTTGTTAGGTGCCCTGAGCCCTGCTCTGTGTGGGGAGGGAGGGGTATAAATAAAATTTATTATTATTATTATTATAGGTTCAGTCCCTCAAGTGGCGGGGAGTCCCTAAGGAGCAGGGTCCAAAGGTCTCTCCTCCTCTTTCTCTCCCTCCCAGTCAGGTAAGATCCGCTTAGGTTTGCTCAGAGAGGCCAGGATTCCTTAGAGGAGGGAATGAATTTAGATCCGCTTAGTCCAGAAGTAAATGCGGCCCTTCAGACCCCCTCCATCAGGCCCCTAGGAGGGACTCTCCACTAGCTCTGCTTCATGTTTTCGCTTCACCGGAACGGGTCCTCGAACCCTTGCTCAACGCCTCTTGCTGCATGGAGGACAGAGCGTCATGTGAGAACCAGCCTATGGGACTAAGGTAAAACTTGCCTTCGTTGCCCCGCCCACTTTTGCCTCTGGCCCCGCCCACCACTGGCATGTGGCCCCTGGAATATTGTCGCGAAGGGAAAATGGCCCTCAAACTGAAAACACACACAAACCCCCAGCATGCTTGTCTTAGAACAGAGCGGGTGACGGTCAAATCACACCAGGCGCTTTCAAAGTGCCATGACGCCAACTTTAAACTGTCATGGCTTCCTCCCCTCAAAGGATTCTGGGAGGTGTAGTTGGTTCAAGGTGTTGAGAGCTGCGCGGAGGCGTCCTGTTTCCAGAGCTATAATTCCCGATATGGCTTGATTATTAAACTGCTCTGGGAATTGTAGCTTGAGGGATCTCTGAACAACCTTCAGCACCCTTAAGGAAACTGTACGAGGGCGAATTTATTCCCCTTCAGAAGTATCTCAGTAGTTTGCCACGTGGAACAAGAAGAAATGGGGTTAGGGAGTTTCACTCATTGTCTCTTCAAGGGCACCCCCTGGAAGGACAATGGGGTTCCCGAGGGGGGGACACTAAGAGGCAAGGAGCGGGCGGTCAAAGTGACTTTGAAAAGCTGCCATCGCTGGATCAAGTCCCGTTTGGTTGAATTAATCAAACTAATTGCATTTTGAATAAACACACAATTAATCCTTAACCGTTCTGAATTTTTATGGCGTCGCCACCTTCCTTCGCGGGTCACACAAATGGCTGTCCATTTTTGTAGGGTGTGGCGGGAGGCACTGGGAACGACCTCCAGCTGACATCTAACTCTCCGGAAAATGTAAACCTGCAGCTTTTTTTTGGGGGGGGGACTAATTTTGGGAGGGGGGTTGGATAATGAACAAAGGCCAGCAGCCAGAGACCAAGTGAGCGATGACCTTTACGTGAGCCTTTGAGATTTGGCGCACCTTTCTGATGCTGAATCAATTCGCAGAGCAGGGGAGACACACAGATATATATACTCCTTTTTCTATTTTTTTTTTTGGGGGGGGGAATAAACCCTTTTCTTGGCTCATCGGCCCATATCTCATTCCTTTTGTCCTGGCTGCTTTATGTCCAGGCGGCCTTTCGCTTCCCCCGGCTCTGAGACAGGTTCCCACCAGAACTTCCTTTCACGCTCCGACCTCCAGGAGGGATGACTGATTCTCCCCACTTGTAAGGCTTGAACTTTTCAATCCGTCAATATTTGACTTCTCCGTGGGGGCCGCTCCGTTCCGGCTCCGTCCTTTCTGCCCGGGTGCCAGAGGCTCCCCAAACCACACAGCCTCCCCGCCTGGCCAACACCAAGGTGTCGGCGGCTGGAATGTGGCCGGGTGCCCACAGGAGCCTGCTGGCCAAATGTGAGGAGGGATCGGTGTGTGTGTGTGTGTATGCGCGCATTGGCTGTCAGACCCAGGACCAGCCTGGCACCGTCAAATGCCCGAGGGGAGGGCTGCTGCGCTCCAGAGCGACCTGGCAAAGGAGCTCAAATCCGGGTCGCAGAATTGCACCTGCCCTCTCCTTTTGTAGGGTCGACGGGGAAGAGGTTTGGAACAGAGGGTGCTGGGAAATTCAGTAGGATTCTGGGAGGGGGCTGCTAATGGCGTCCAAGAAGGAAAGCCGCCTCTCCGTTGCCAGTCCCAGGAACACGGGCTAGCAACAGCCACTGTTATGAGAAAAATTGCTCCCTTTCCTTTATGGAGTATCCAAGAGCCCATATAAAAGGGACGCGGGTGGCGCTGTGGGTTAAACCACAGAGCCTAGGACTTGCCAATCAGAAGGTCGGCGGTTCGAATCCCCGCAACGGGGTGAGCTCCCGTTGCTCGGTCCCAGCTCCTGCCAACGTAGCAGTTCGAAGCACGCCAGTGCAAGTAGATAAACAGGTACCGCTCCGGCAGGAAGGTAAACGGCGTTTCCGTGCGCTGCTCTGGTTCGCCAGAAGCGGCTTAGTCATGCTGGCCACATGACCTGGAAGCTGGCTCCCTCAGCCAATAAAGCGAGATGAGCGCCGCAACCCCAGAGTCGGTCACGACTGGACCTAATGGTCAGGGGTCCCTTTACCTTACCTTTAAGAGCCCATATAGAGTCCTTAAGTGGGTTCCCTATTGGTAGGAGAAAATAACAGAGGCCAGCCAGAGTATATTGAGGCTGGTAATCCTGATCTTTATTAAACAGTTGCAACAGGGAAATTCCCTTATTCCGAATAGGATTCCTCACAAGAAAAGGGAAAAGTTGACAGCTATGGTTATTGTCCGTGCTAAAGATGGCTGTGATGTGCTCCTTACCAGAGCTATGACGAGCGCCGACGACTGCTGGACAGATCACCGATTAATATGCTCCACGGTGGCTATCAAGATTATACCTCAACGCAGGCTTCAAGGAAGGAAATCAAGGCGCAAAATGAACACTCAAACCCTTCAAGATCGCATTAAGAGGGGTTGCTTCCAAACAACTTTTAAGGCCATCTCAGAATTCCCTGATAACATCGAGGAACACTGGACCAAGTTAAAAACATCCATTATTGCAGCCTGTGAACAAACTATTGGATACCAAACCAAGAAACACCAAGACTGGTTTGATGAGAATGACAGTGAGATTGAACGTATGATTGACAAGAAAAGGAAGGTCTTTCAGATCTGGCAAAGAGATAGAAACTGCGCCACTAAGAAAAAAAACCTATGCCAACGCTAAGGCTGAGGTTCAAAGAAGAACCAGAGAACTAAAAAATGCCTAGTGGATTAAAAAACCCCTCAAGAAATCCAGCACTTAGCTGACGCTTATGATGCACAGAGTTTCTTCAAAGCCACTAAGACCATCTAAAGGTAAAGGTACCCCTGCCCGTACAGGCCAGTCATGTCCGACTCTGGGGTTGCGCGCCCATCTCGCTTAAGAGGCCGGGGGCCAGCGCTGTCCGGAGACACTTCCAGGTCACATGGCCAGCGTGACGTAGCTGCTCTGGCAAGCCTGCACCAGCGCAGCACACGGAAGCCACTTCTGGCGAACCAGAGCAGCGCACGGAAACGCCGTTTACCTTCCTGCCGGAGCGATATCTATTTATCTACTTGTACTGGTGTGCTTTCGAACTGCTAGGTGGGCAGGAGCTGGGACCGAACGACGGGAGCTCACCCCGCCGCGGGGATTCGAACCGTCAACCATGCAATCGGCAAGTCCTAGGTGCTGAGGTTTTACCCACAGCGCCACCCGCGTCCCTCTCTATGGGCCAATGAATCATGGCATATGCCCCCTATGCTCAGCACACAGTACCACACTTCTAAAAGATACAGAAGCCATTGCACTGTGCTGGAAAGAACATTACCAACATCTCCTTAACCGCAGCAATGGGTTGCCAGGATTTCAGAGGGGCTCCTCTCCCGACCTGATATTCCATCAGGGATCGAACCCGCCTCCAAAAGCAGACTCCCTTCCCTCTGAGCTATAGCCCCTTCCCCCCTCCATCAGTGCGCACACTAAAAAAAACCCCAAAAATGTAGAGAGTTATTTTTAAATTGTGCAGGCAGCATGTGAATCAATGTGTTTGAATCATCGAGAGCAGAAGATGGTGGGCTTTCCGGCTGCTGCATCTGGGAAGTCTTCTGAGAGTGGGCTCGGGGGTCCGGAGGGCCAGTGCACCAATCGGGGCGCATACTTTGCCATGCCGCTCATCCTTGGAGATGCTGTCATGTTGCCACATCACCACCTTGCCAGCTGGAAAAGCGCATTGAGGCAGAGGGAGAGGGCCTTGTGGGGCGAGGATTTGGGTGGGGAGGAGATGGCAGGGAGCATTCCATGCAAACGAGGTGAGATCAGAGTTTATACATAAAAGGGAAATGTCATTAGCGTTGCTTTAAATGGAAATGCAATCAAAGGTTCTTCCCACTCCTTTTGTCTTAATTAGGGACTATTGATATGTATTCCTTCCTCTCCAAAACCAGGCTGGAAGGTGTCTGGGGATTAATAAAGTTCATCAGAAGAGCTCTCCTCTCCCGCCCCACTACCAGCCCCCTCCAACCCCAGTAGGGGGGCCAACTCATGCGCCTCTCCCAGGTAGCTCTGATCCCACCCCCCTTGCTCTCCAGAGAGGGCAGAGGCCCAGATATAGGGCAGCCGCGTCAGGAAGCAGAGCTGTGAAATCGCACAGTCAGGCGCACGGAAGCTGGCACCTCGGTGGGTGTCAAATCCACACACACACACACACACACACACACACACACACCAGCCAGCCTCCACCTCACCTGCCACCATGTGCACGCACACACCCCGGAAGGTGGCACATCTGTCAGGCGCACGGAGGAGAGGTGGCCCTGCAAATGGGACGGACAGATGGGAATGGGTGGCAGGAGGGGTGCGAAAGAGAGACCTGGGCCCGTGGAGACAGGAAGACACGCAGGCGCCAGGGACGGGAGGAGCACACGGCTCTCCGTCGGCGCATAGAATTTCATGCGCAGAGGGAGAGAGGGGGACATGCGCGCTTGCTCTCAGGCAAAGAATAAATGCACACACAGGTGCAATTCCTGGGGCCAAAAACAGGCAGGCAGGCAGGCACACGGAAATATCACACCCTCGCACTCCTCATTAAGTGAGCCAGCCGCTTTGTACTTGCAACCAGCGATGGGAATGTTCAGTCAAGGCAGAGGCCTCCATTTGGGTGGGGGGTTAAAGCATACTGTGGGGTTTCACAGAATTGTGGGATGGAAGAGTTGGAAGGGACCCTGACGGTCATCCAGTCCAATGCAGGAATCTCAACTGAAGCAGCTCTGGCAGGTAAAGGTAAAGGGACCCCGACCATTAGGTCCAGTTGTGACCGACTCTGGGGTTGCGGCACTCATCTCACTTTACTGGCTGAGGGAGCCGGCGTACAGCTTCCGTGTCATGTGGCCAGCAGGACTAAGCCGCTTCTGGCAAACCACAGCAGCGCATGGAAACACCGTTTACCTCCCCGCCGGAGCGATACCTATTTATCTACTTGTACTGGTGTGCTTTCGAACTGCTAGGTTGGCAGGAGCAGGGACTGAGCAACGGGAGCTCACCTCGTTGAGGGGATTCGAACCGCCGACCTTCTGATCGGCAAGTCCTAGGCTCTGTGGTTTAACCCACAGCGCCACCCGCGTCCCATAGCTCTGGCAGATGGACACCCAAAAAAAGATAAAAAGGGTAAAAGTACCCCTGATAATTAAGTCCAGTTGTGGACGACTCTGGGGTTGCGGCACTCATCTCGCTTTACTGCCGAGGGAGCTGGCGTTTGTCTGCTTCCGCAGGCACTTTTTCCGGGTCATGTGGCCAGTATGACTAAGCCGCTTCTGGCGCAATGGAACCCCAAACCAGAGCAGCGCACGGAAATGCCGTTTCCCTTCCCGCTGGAGCGGTACCTATTTATCTACTTGCACTTTTTGGCGTGCTTTCAAACTGCTAGGTTGGGACAGAGCACCGGGTGCTTTCGAACAGCAACAGTTGGAGGCAGTAAATGCTTCTGCATGCCAGTTGCTGAACAACGCAGGAGGGAAGAGGGGTCTTGCATTCGAATCCTGCTTACGGGTTTCCCTCTGGCCACTGTGAGAACAGAATGCTGGACTAGATGGGGCCATTGGCCTGCTGGCCATATTTTCTTATTTTCTGACGTTCTTAGGAAATGGGAGTGATAGGGAGCAGCTTAGAATCATAGAATCCTAGAGTTGGAAGAGACCACAAGGGCCATCGAGTCCAACCCCCTGCCAAGCAGGAAACACCATCAGAGCACTCCTGACATATGGTTGTCAAGCCTCTGCTTAAAGACCTCCAAAGGAGGAGACTCCACCACACTCCTTGGCAGCAAATTCCACTGTCAAACAGCTCTTACTGTCAGGAAGTTCTTCCTAATGTTTAGGTGGAATCTTCTTTCTTGTCGTTTGGGTCCATTGCTCCGTGTCCGCTTCTCTGGAGCAGCAGAAAACAACCTTTCTCCCTCCTCTATGTGACATCCTTTTATATATTTGAACATGGCTATCATATCCCCCCTTAACCTCCTCTTCTCCAGGCTAAACATGCCCAGCTCCCTTAGCCGTTCCTCATAAGGCATCGTTTCCAGGCCTTTGACCATTTTGGTTGCCCTCCTCTGGACACGTTCCAGTTGGTCAGTGTCCTTCTTGAACTGTGGTGCCCAGAACTGGACACAGTACTCCAGGTGAGGTCTGACCAGAGCAGAATACAGTGGCACTATTACTTCCCTTGATCTAGATGCTATACTCCTATTGATGCAGCCCAGAATTGCATTGGCTTTTTTAGCTGCCGTGTCACACTGTTGGCTCATGTCAAGTTTGTGGTCAACCAAGACTCCTAGATTCTTTTCACATGTACTGCTCTCAAGCCAGGTGTCCCCCATCTTGTATTTGTGCCTCTCATTTTTTTGGCCCAAGTGCAATACTTTACATTTCTCCCTGTTAAAATTCATCTTGTTTGTTTTTGCCCAGTTCTCTAATCTGTCAAGGTCGTTTTGAAGTGTGATCCTGTCCTCTGGGGTGTTAGCCACCCCTCCCAGTTTGGTGTCATCTGCAAATTTGATCAGGATGCCCTTGAGTCCATCATCCAAGCTTGTGTGTGTGTTGTGTTTTTCTCTGCAAAGGTGCCCAGCTCGCCTCCACCCCTTTCCCTCAGCTCCACCTCAGCAGGGTCCCTCGCCCTCAATTCAAGCAAGACAAAACCTAGGCCTCTCTCGCGCTCCCCCTTTTGTGGAGGGGAGAGGGCCTTGGACGGGGGTGGTGGGGGAAAAGAAATCATGGTGTCATTTCTGCGCGCCCTGGCCTGCCATTCTCCACCGCTACAGCTGTTCCACTATTCCTCCTTTCCAAGGACGGAGCTGTGGGAATGGGAAGACATTTGCTGATCTCCTTCCCTGGTGAGTGATTGATGTCGGTTTTAAATTAAAACCCTATATATTTCCCCTTCTTTTAATAAAAGTTGGTTTCTAGGAACCCCCCTGCCTGTCCGCTCCTCCTGTCCTGACCACGCCACCGCCAGATAGTTGATAGACGGGGTCCATTGTTCCTGAGGTTTGCTGAGCACACAGGTTTCCAACAGCACAGGAGGGACGATTTCAACTCCTCCACCCCAAATGAAACCGCCTTCTGCAATCTGTCACTGCTTCTTTCTCTTTTTCAGGGAGGGAAAATGTGGGCACTTCGGATCAGCTGAAAATTCCCGCAAGCTCCTGGGGACGACGACTAAGACCTGGCTCTGAGAGCTTGGAGGCTGTAGGGAAGGGATAAAAGTGTTTTACCCCAATTCAGGAGGGGATCTATCAAGTTCTCTCTCCCTTTCCTGGTCTTTTAAATCCAGTTCTTCGTATTTCTTCAGCAACTCGCAACTCTCCGTTAAAATTATCCACGTGAAAGTTCACCAGCGTTGTTTTAGCGAGACTTTCCCCTATTCAACACATTTCCGGACGCAGCTTTGACTTGTGAATACTTTTTGGCAAGCCGTTTCCCCTTGATTTGGTACGTCGCTCTGATGAGTGGGTGTGTTTATTTGCACACTTCTACCCTCGTGTGTGAATTTTTGTACCCATTGCTCAGCTGGAGAACTGAGTTGCAACATTCGGAGAATTTTTTGGAGGCGGCATTTTGGGGAGTGCGAATCGCTTCGGGAAGTGTGAATTTTGTAGGTTCCCCCTGTCAAATGCAAATTGAACCTAATCTACCCCCCCATCCCTTCATCAGAAGCCAGTCCTACAAGTGTGGGGTTCACCCCACAGAATTCTGCCTACCAAGGGGGCAGCAGGGGACCCCATTGCCAAGTCCAGATTGAACATAATCGATGGGTTACGGAGGCAGGAGCTGAGATGAAAACCGAAAGGGCCTTGCAACATCACTGTGTTGGGGTGGGATCCAGTCCATAGCTGTCAACTTTTCCCTTTGCTTGTGAGGAATCTTATTCAGAATAAGGGAATTTCCCTTAAAAAAAGGAAAACATTGACAGCTATGATCCAGTCACAAATTCAGGGTGTGCAGTTATTGTCAACCAACTGTGTGGGAATTTCCAGAAGCCAAAAAATATTGTGATTTTTAAACATATAGTGCAAATTGTGAGTTTGAACTCATCACGCCAAAAATTGGATAAAGACATGCTTGGTGCCCAACACCCAAACATTGACGAAGACCACTGCCCCCCACCCCCGAACTTCAGGAACCCCCAAGTTTGGTGGCAATCTTTGGAGAGGCGTCTGAACCCCAAGAGGAACAGATGGACGGATGGCGAAACCGCTTTCCAAAATATATAGAAGATTGGGAGGTCTGGTGCTGTGACAAATCCGCTTCCAGAAAAGAGGAGACGTTTTGTGATAAGGGAAATGGCCGGGAGAGGCGCTGGAACGTCTAAGGCAGCATCATCTAATCTCCCTTCAGACAAATCAGGATGAATGCTCAATAAACAGGTTTCTTGGGAGCCAGCAGAGATCGAGATGAACTGAGGATTTGGCAAAGGTGGCAGAGACAGGAGAGGAGAAACAGAAGGATTGTGCCTGGCAGATGCGATTTCCCCGAAAGATTTTCAGGGCTGGGCTCTGATTGATATACATACAGTATATATGTCCTCATGACTTTTATTTTTTGTATATTAAGCAGACCTATTTCATAGTCCAGGGACACGGGTGGCGCTGTGGGTTAAACCACAGAGCCTAGGACTTGCTGATCAGAAGGTCGGCGGTTCGAATCCCCGCGACGGGGTGAGCTCCCGTTGCTCAGTCCCTGCTCCTGCCAACCTAGCAGTTCTAAAGCACACCAGTACAAGTAGATAAATAGGTATCGCTCCGGCGGGGAGGTAAACGGCGTTTCCGTCGCTGCTCTGGTTCGCCAGAAGCGGCTTAGTCCTGCTGGCCACATGACCCAGAAGCTGTACGCCGGCTCCCTTGGCCAATAAAGCGAGATGAGCGCCGCAACCCCAGAGTCGGCCACGACTGGACCTAATGGTCAGGGGCCCCTTTACCTTTACTTCATAGTCCCACCCCTACTTTGCTAATTATGGGGGTGAACCCAGGAACTACGAAAGCCATTGAAGTCACTCCCGGTTTTTTAAAAAAGATTTTTTTTTTATTTTATAATGCATATACACAACAGAGAGAGCAGTTATAACAGCAGGTGTGTGTGTGTGTGTGTGTGTGTGTGTGTGTGTGTGTTAAGGCCGAGGCAGCAACCAATCAGGACCTTAACATCACAAGTAGTCTTTATTTTTTCCCAAAGCATTAAGGCTAGTAGGGGAAGCTTGGACTGGAAATTAAGGCAACTGAATAGCTACGCAAATAATTTTTCAAAAAACAAACAAACCGCCTAATTACAAAGAGCGCTCTTCTCGCCAGCACTCAGAAATGCCTGTTGTTATTTTTTAATTAAAAACCACAAAAGTGTCGGAAGATTTGCACACAGCCGTCGCCGGGTGTCTGGGAAATGAGAGCTCTGCGTCTGGGGAGTGGCTGTTTCAGATGAAGCGAGCGCTTGTGGGGTTGGTGACATATTTGGGGCAAGCGGGCTAAATAAAAATAAAAACCGGGGTGGTGTTGCACATGGCAGAAAAGTGAGATAGGCTCTTGAAAGCCCAAATTTCCTCTTCCTGGGCCATTGGGCCCTGTACACATCCGGAAAGCACATTCCTTCCCTCAAAGAATTCTGGGTAATGTAGTTTGCTGCGGGTTGCTGGGAAGTCTAACTCTGCCGGGGGCAAACTCCTGTTCCCAGGGTTCTCTGAGGGAAAGAATTTGCTCCAAATTCACTTTAAATGTGCAGGATGCGGTGCAACGGTTAGACACCATTTTCCAGCCTAACGTACCTCACAAGGTTGTTGAGAGGATGAAATAGCGATGTACAGCAGCAAGAACGTTGATTGCACAAAACTGGAAGACTGGAGATATACCAGCTAAAGAGCAATGGCAAGAGAAGTTGGTGAACTATGCAGAACTGGCAGAAATGACAGAAAGACTAAGAGAAAAAGACAACAGAGGCTTTGAAATAGAATGGGAACCATTTATATTACATTTGCCGAAACAAAGAAAGTCAATAGACTTGATGGCGGGGTTTAAATAAACATCCACATTATTAGTATGAGAAAATGTTTAGAAAATAGTGGAATATTATAGTGTATTTACTTTTATTTTTAGGTTTTTAGGCTTGATGTTATGTTATTAATATCTTTTTCTGTTAGGAGGTAGCAAAGTGGGTGAAAACAGAAACAAACCAGAATCGGAAGTTGGGGGGAAGCCCTGGAGAGGAGGGAGGGAGGGATATATAATAAATGCTAAGAAATTGAGATGTATGTAATGAATGAAAGAGAAAAATGAATTTATTTATTTTTAAGAGAGGATGAAATAGCGGGCGGGCGGGGGAGAAACTTGAGCTCCTTGGACTAAAAAGGTGGTATATCGATGTAATAAATAAATAAAATTAAATGTGTACACAGCCTTAATGCTGATCCTTCCATGAGTATATCAGAAGAGACTTCCTGGATCAATCCAGTGGGGCCTGTCTAGTCCAGCATCCTATTTTCCCGGTGGCCGACCAGATCCCTGTGGAAAACCTGAAAGCAGGACCCGGGCGCAAGAACACACTACTGTTCCCAGCTACTGGAATACAGAGGATACTCAACTGGACTTGGGAAGATGTGTTGAGGGGGGGAACAATCCTCGTGACTTTTAAAAAAATGCATATTAAGCAGACCTTCATTTGCCTAGTATATTGCCCCTGATTTCCTAGTTATGAGGGTAAGCCATTGAAGTCACTCCTGTTTTTTGTAAAGATTTTTATTTTATTTCGTAACGCATACACAACAGAGAGAGAGAGCAGTTATAACAGCAGGTGGAAATTAGAAGGTAAAGACAAAACTATGACACGGGCAATAAGCGGTTCCGTGTGGGTTAAAGTAAGAAAGTCCAAATAAACAATATTAGCGTTATCCGACTGGGCGGTATACTTCCAGATCTGCCAGGTTTGTGATCGAAAATGATGGTTCCATCTTACTTCTTTCCACAGGGCCTGTAAGACAGAGTTGTTCCGCCTGGCCTTTGGCTTGGAATCAACTTGATCCCCTTCCCCTCGTTCCTTTTTCCTTCTGTGATGGAACTCCTATTTGGCGACTTCCCTGGCTTTTTTCTGGCCCATGTAGGACCAGTCTGGATAGTTGTCCTTGGTGAAGATTTGACGTTTTCATCCCCCAAAAGTTTTGAGTTTCTACTGAAATGAGGCTGCATTTTAATGTTGTATTTTAATCTTGTTTTTAAGTTGCATTTTAATCAATTGTTTTTATACCTGGTGTTGGCCGCCCTGAGCCCGGTCTTGGCTGGGGAGGGCTATAAATTCTTCTTCTTCTTCTTCTTCTTCTTCTTCTTCTTCTTCTTCTTCTTCTTCTTCTTCTTCTTCTTCTTCTTCACATCAAAGGAATGCCGAACTGCATTAAAAGTGCCTGGAGGTTGTAGATATCCCAAATGATGCGCAATTATCTCCATTTTAGCTCAGTGACCGGCACCAAGCGTCTGGCTGGAAGTTTCATCTGGAAAATCAAAGATCCCACCCAGCCCCCCATATAAAGGTAAAGGGACCCCTGACCACTAGGTCCAGTCGTGGCCGACTCTGGGGTTGCGGCGCTCATCTCGCTTTACTGGCCGAGGGAGCCGGCGTACAGCTTCCGTGTCATGTGGCCAGCAGGACTAAGCCGCTTCTGGCGAACCAGAGCAGCGCACGGAAACGCCGTTTACCTTCCCGCCGGAGTGGTACCTATTTATCTACTTGCACTTTGACGTGCTTTTGAACTGCTAGGTTGGCAGGAGCAGGGACTGAGCAACGGGAGCTCACCCCGTCACAGGGATTCGAACTGCCGACCTTCTGATCGGCAAGACCTAGGCTCTGTGGTTTAACCCACAGCACCACCTGCGTCCAGCTCCCCATATACCTGCACGCTTTTTAAGCCACCACTTCCAGTCCTGAGGATTAGCAACTGGAATACACGTTGTCGGGGCTGGGTTAGATGGTCTTTGGGTAACCTCTGACTCAGTAGCTCTGTGGCACACACACAACCCCCCCCAACACATCGGTGAGCTCAGGTGCTGCTTCCTGTGCGCTGGCTGTCCCCGTCACCCGCACCCAGTCCCCTCCCTCCAGTTCCTGGCGTCATTTCTCACTTCTGTTCTTCTGCCAGCTGCTCCAGTCCTTACCGAGAGAGAGGCAGGCAGACGCAACCCCTCTCCGTCCCAATTAACACCTCGGAGAAAGAGGTGGCAAAGGATGGCTTCGCTGACTGCGCCACCGGTGTGCAGAGACGCATGGCGAGGTCGTCTTTCAGCTTTCTCAATCATTCCCTGGCGGCGCACACAATGGGGTCTTTCCCCCCTCCCTCGCTTCCTCTGAAGAAAACCCCTCCGCTGAGGAAACGAGAGGCGGATTCGTTGGCTGTGGGCCTGTATCCAAGGGCCTCACGGCTGGATGGAGGACTCGAATTCCTAGCCCTGGGAGGACCCTGGGTGTCTGCTGAGGTCTTTAAACCAGAGCAATACTTAGGTCACAAAGGGTGTCCAAGAGGACTAAGTAAAGGTAAAGGGACCCCTGACCATTAGGTCCAGTTGTGACCGACTCTGGGGTTGCGGCGCTCATCTCGCTTTATTGACCGAGGGAGATGGCATACAGCTTCCGGGTCATGTGGCCGGCATGACTACACCGCTTCTGGCGAACCAGAGCAGCGCACGGAAACGCCATTTACCTTCCGCCGGAGTGGTACCTATTTATCTACTTGCACTTTGACGTGCTTTCGAACTGCTAGGTTGGCAGGAGCAGGGACCAAGCAACGGGAGCTCACCACATCACGGGGATTCGAACCACCGGCCTTCTGATCAGCAAGTCCTAGGCTCTGTGGTTTAACCCACAGCGCTTAGAAGGGCTTATTTTAAAGATCTAGCAGCCTGTATTTCCATGCTTTCCTTTGCTGAGTATGTGGTTTTAAATCTCTGCTGGGGTCCTCTCACCAAAGAGTAATTGCCCCAGTCTTGGATCTTGACATCCAGGAATTCTCCTTTCTATCTTCTTCTTTGGCGACCCCTTGTAGCCGAGTAAGATTGTCTTCTATAAACACGGTTTTAACAATGACTCGTAAGTGACTGTGGAGGCCAATTCTGGATCCACACGTCCTTCCATAGTGGGGACATTGGTTTCCAGGCGGGAGTTAATCGCGGTGTGGATTTGCCAAGTGTGCCTTCCTCTTAGCACGTTTCTCCCTTGCGTCCTGAGTTCGAGTGTCTTCAAAACCCATGGCACCTTTGGTAAAGGCTGTTCTCCAACTGGAGCGCTCGCAGGCCAGTGTTTCCCAGTTGTCGGCATTTATACTACATTTTTTGAATTTGCCTTCAGACAGTCTTTAACCCTCTTTTGTTGACCACCAGCATTACGTTTTCCATTTTTAAGTTCGGAATAGAGTAGTTGCTTTGGAAGACAATAATCCGGCATCCGCACAACATGACCAGTCCGAGAAAGTTGACGTTGAAGAATCATCGCTTCCACACTGGTGATCTTTGTTTCTTCCAGTACCCTGGTATTAGTTCGCCTGTCTTCCCAAGTGATGTGTAGAATTTTTCGCAGACACTGTTGATGGAATCTTTCGAGGAATTGGAGATGGCGTTTATAAGTGGTCCACGTTTCACAAGCATACAGTAAGGTCGGTAGTACAATAGCTTTGTAAATAAGCATTTTGGTCTCCTTTCTATACACAGGTGGCAACCATTTTGCACAGGGGCTCTGTTCCTGGCCCCCTCATGCGTCGGCAGTGCGCACATAAGCCCGCTCCACCCTGCCCCCATTCTGCCCTGTTCTGGGTCCGAAAGGACCTGCGTGTCGGTGGTCGCGCATCAGTTGGACGTGCGCAAAATGGCCACCACCTGTATAGATTTCCTTGTGTGTTTTTCCTTGCCAGTGGCACAAGCACTTACCCAGTGAGAGTTTCTGGCAGGTTCCGGCACCTTCCGCCCTGGCATTAAGCACCACTCTCACCCCCGAGGGAACCAGGGCGCATGAAAAGGGTGCCCACCTCGCCCTCGACCGGAGTTGCTGCCATCTAGTCCTGGCCAAGAGGATCTCAACTGTGGCGTGTAGTGGTTAGTGTGTTGGGGACCAGAACCTAAGGAACCAGGGTTCGAATCCTCTCTCGGCCATGAAACTCGCTGGGTGACCTTGAAGGCAAGGCACAGCCTCTCTCAGCTTAACGTACCTCAAATGGCTGTTGCGAGGATAAAATGGGGGTGGGGAGAGAACTGTGTATGCCACCTCGAGCTCCTGGAAGGAAAGTTTGGATGTAAATGTAGCAAAATAAATAAAATAAATAGTATAAACCCCAATAGAAGGTTCCATTCAGGGGCTTCCGTTTCCCACATGCCGAAATCCAGGCACCTCATTCTCTTTTCTGCAGCAAAGCACACTAGGCTTGGGGGGCGCAGATCACTTTGAGGGGACAGATCCCGCGGGTAATGCAACGGGGGTCCTCGACGGTGGCCTGCCCCTCACCTCGGCCTTTTGTGGACTGGCGAAATGCGCTCAAATAAATCAATCCACCAACGCGGCAACGGCGCATGAAAGCAAAGAGAGCATGTTTCGCCTGCCGCCGAGGCCCTTTTCAAAGCAATTTCCTTGGCTAATTTTGAGTCCCTGTGGTATTTTGGATCTCTTCCCCCGTCACCGTAGCAAAACCCAAATAAGAGATGGTTATTTCTGATCCGTCTGACAAGCAGCTGCCTGACCTTTTGGGGAAACGAACTCGCTTCTGAAATGACAGAAATTCGTCAAGATTTTTCCCCCCCGCTCCTCCCCTGCCTCAGAGCTGGGGGGTGGGAAAGAGATGCAGGCTTGGCTCTCGCACAAGTACCCCATAACATCACTTCCCCCAAGTTTGAGGTGGGGGTCCTGGGGGAAATGTATTATGGTGACCCCCAGGCGCTGTCCCTGCACCCTGGTGGGCTTATCTGGCTGAACTAGCAGGACTAAGAGACGAGGTCTTTCTGAATTACCCACAATGCCCCAGTCTTCCCCAACCTGTCACTCTCCGGATGGTTTGGACTCCAACTCCCATCAGCCCAGCCAGCACAGCCATTTTGGCCTGATGGGAGTTGGAGTCCAAAATAGCTATGTTGGCCTGGAGCTGATGGGAGTTGGAGTCCCCAATGGCCACACGGGCTGAAGCTAACGGGAAATATGGTCCAAAATGGCCGCATTGGCAGGGGCTGATGGGAGTTGGAGTCCCCAATGGCCACATGGGCTGAAGCTAATGGGAGTTATGGTCGAAAATGGCTGCATTGGCTGGGGCTGATGGGAGTTGGAGTCCAAAATAGCTATGTTGGCCTGGGGCTGATGGGAGCTGGAGTCCCCAAAGGCCACACGGGCTGAAGCTAATGGGAATTATGGACCAAAATGGCCACACTGGCTGGGGCTGATGGGAGCTGGAGTCCCCAAAGGCCACATGGGCTGAAGCTAATGGGAATTATGGACCAAAATGGCCACACTGGCTGGGGCTGATGGGAGTTGGAGTCCCCAATGGCCACACGGGCTGAAGCTAATGGGAATTATGGTCCAAAATGGCCGCACTGGATGGGGCTGATGGGAGCTGGAGTGCCCAATGGCCACACGGGCTGAAGCTAATGGGAGTTATGGTCCAAAATGGCCACACTGGCTGGGGCTGATGGGAGTTGGAGTCCCCAAGGGCCACACGGGCTGAAGCTAATGGGAGTTATGGTCCAAAATGGCCACACTGGCTGGGGCTGATGGGAGCTGGAGTCCCCAAGGGCCACACGGGCTGAAGCTAATGGAACTAATGGGAAATATAGTCCAAAATGGCCACACTGGCTGGGGCTGATGGGAGCTGTAGCTCAAAATGTAGTCGTTTATTTATGGCGGATGTATTTCCAATCCACACTTTTCATAATACTGTACCAAGGCAAGGAGCACGACATGTGAACTGATTGTAAAATCAGCAAAAGCGTTCCATAAAACATCGTTTAAATGGCCGTGATGGCTGGGCCTGAGAGGAGTTGTTGTCCAAAACAGGCTGGTGCGCACCAGGTGTGCCCCACAGCAACCCAAGGTTAGAAAGAGGGCTCGCTCCAGCCGCCTGGTGCTGCTATGAGTGCCAAGCCAGACTGTGGGGACCCCACAGTCACCATCTTCAGGGCTCCGGGGCCCTGAGGCTGGGTGCTGCCATGAAGTCCACCCAGCCTAGAGAGGTGAGGGTGGACATGCCCCAAAATTAAGGCCTTCTGGGAAATGATATATCATGAATTGAAAAAGGTATTTAAATATACCTTCCTGAAGAAACCAGAGGCCTTTCTCCTGGGCATGGTCGGCCAATTGGTGCCAAAGAAGGCTAGAACTTTCTTTATGTATGCAACAACAGCAGCAAGAATACTCATTGCAAAGTATTGGAAGACACAAGATCTACCCACCCTGGAAGAATGGCAGATGAGGGTGATGGACTACATGGAATTGGCAGAAATGACTGGCAGAATCCGAGATCAGGGAGAAGAGTCGGTGAAAGAAGACTGGAAGAAATTTAAAGGCTATTTACAGAAATATTGAAAAATTAATGAATGTTAGAAGGATGTTGGAAAGAAACTAAGCGGTTTCCAGCTGTAATGCTCTAAGAGTTATGAAAAAAAAAGGGTTCTACAAATGGGTAAAAGTTTAATGGTAAGGATTTGCTGAACTAACAAATTGAACTGGAATACAAAGAAGGTCCGGTGTAAGGTGTAAGGAAGTTATGTTATAGAAAATTAATGTGTTTTTAACTATTTTTATTTTGTATGTTTCTTTTTATTTTTCACTTTTTTTGTTATACCTTAAAAACTTTTAATAAATATCTTCTTAAAAAAATAATAATAGAGAGGTGAGGGTGGCCGTGGGTGTTAGGCCTCATCTCTGGAACAATTTCCCCCAAAAGAGGGATCAGGCCCCATCACCCTTGGCTTTTAAGCACCAGGGCAAAATCTTCTCCTGATCTTGCTTCTCGTAAGACCTTGCCTTTGATCGATCGATTGGTTTTTCAACTGATCGCTGCTCTCTTGGTTTGCTTTCCAACAGAGTCTGAGTTTTAATGCTTTCCTTTCTCTTTCTTACGAACAACAGTTCCGCCGCTGCGTATTTCTGGCTCGTTCTAAAACAACAACAACAGTTGACTCTTTAACACTGTAAATGTTTAATTTTGTTGGTACTTTCTGTGCTTCCCTTTGGCGACATTTGCAGGAAAGCGACGAATGGATGCTGTAAATAAAACAATGTGAGATTTCTGTTCAAACACCTACAATGGTGGTTCCCCCCCCCCATATGCCCCCTTAACTTGGGGGCATCAGGATAAAAAATGCTCCGGCGTGGAGTTGTTTCCCTTTTCCAGGATACTCTATTCCGTGCACCCTGCCACACCCCTCCCCAAGCAGACAGTTTTCTGTGGCTGCTGAGAATGGTCAAGGCACACTGTGTTTCCCCCCATCCTGTAGAGTTTTCTCTCTCTCTCAAATTCCCCAAACTTCATGGTTTAGCCCCCTGACGTCTCCTCCCTGGTACATGGGATGCTGCTAATTTAGAGTCATAGAACAGGGACTCCCAAAAGCCGTCTAGTCCAGCATCATAGCTAAATAATCCCTGACAGATGACCCCCCAACTTCTGCTTGAAAACCTCCAAGAAAGGAGAACCCACCGCCTCGCAAGGCAGTCCGTTCCACGGTCAAACAGCTCTTACTGTCAGAAAGTTCTTCCTGATGTTTCGTCGGAATCTCCTTTATTGTAACTTGAAGCTGTGGGTTCGAGTCCTACCCTCTGGAGCAGGAGAAAACAAACTTCCGTGGGACATCCTTTAAGATGTTTGATCTCCTCTCTCAGTCTCCTTTTCCCCAGGCTAAGCCATACCCAGCTCACTCAACCGTTCCTCATCAGGCTTGGTTTCCAGGTCTTGGACCATCACGGCCGCCTCCTCTGCGCACCTTCCAGCTTCTCAATACCCGTCTTAAATTGTCGTGCCCAGAACCGGACACAGGATTCCCGGTGTGTTTGGACACATGGGATGCGGGACGCGGGTGGCGCTGTGGGTTAAACCACAGATCCTATGACTTGCCAATCAGAAGGTCGGTGGTTCGAATCCCCGCGACGGGGTGAGCTCCCGTTGCTCGGTCCCTGCTCCTGCCAACCTAGCAGTTCGAAAGCACACCCAAGTGCAAGTAGATAAATAGGTACCACTCCGGCGGGAAGCTAAACAGCGTTTCCGTGTGCTGCTCTGGTTCGCCAGAAGCGGCTTAGTCCTGCTGGCCACATGACCCAGAAGCTGTACGCCAGCTCCCTCGGCCAATAAAGCGAGATGAGCGCCGCAACCCCAGAGTCGGCCACAACTGGACCTAATGGTCAGGGGTCCTTGGACACATGGAAGAAAGAGCTATCAAGAGCTACTAGCTATGACAGTTATGTTCTGCTGTCACAGTCAGAGGCAGCAAACTGTTGCAAGATAGATGGGTGGCTGAATGGATGGCTTTGACCCAGATGGACTTCAACAGACCGTCTTCCCCATACCCCATGACTTATGAAGGCGCATCACACTTCAAAATCACACATCCCCAAAGGATTTCCCCAGCTTTCTGGATCTTCTCTGTCCATTGCTCATTGCAGGTCCCCCCCCCATCCCAGATCCAGGAATAAAACCTTTGCACAAGGGTATCTGGTTCCCTCTCGCCTCCCTTGGGCTGTGGATTCTTAAGCCCTGCTTTCTCGCCTAGGGAACCCAGGCGTCCGGGCTGCCAGTCAACGCCTTCCTCTCGCTCCCTCTAAGAGGGCAGCAGCCGTGAGCGGCTGGGAGGGTGTGAGTTGTGGAGGGAGGCAGCAGTAAAATGCAGCCACCCTCTTCCTCTCCAAGAGGGAGCCTGGGGGTCAGGGCATCTTGCTTGGCACAGTGTGCTTCCTGTCGCTGGGCAACAGGTTGCCATGGTTACAGTTGCTGTTGCCCAGGGCGATGGCCAGCAATAGGAACACCTCCCTGTGGGGTGTGGTGGTGGTGAATGGAGATGTAAAATTTCTTAAGGGGGGGTGGGAAGAGATGGAAGCATGTGAGGAAAAAAAACACTCCCTTTTCTTTGGTCTCTCTCTTTTTCCTCTCAACGCCACCCCCCCACACTTTCCCCAGGGGGTGAAAAACCCACTGGTGGCGGCTATATAAATAATAATAAAAAATTAAATATTTGGCATATTTGCTTGGCTCTCCACCTCGAGCCAGGGTTATAGCTTCCAGGCTCAGAAATAATATCTAAAATGAACCCATCTTGACATTCTGATGTGTACAAAGGGAAACCGGTGTTTGCAGAGAGGCCAGGGAGGAATTAATATATTCAGGACTTTATTGTGGGAGAAAAATTTGTGTCTCTCTCCCCCCCCCCCACCCTTCCACATTTCCAACCAACCAGCATTTGCTCACCAGACTCTCTCTGCCTCTTTGTCTGCGTGTGTCTCTCTGCCACCCCTTTGTCTAAAAGTCCCGTGCAAAAAAGAAAGAAAAAATGAACATGAAAATAAGTATTATTTCCATTGCGTTCCATCCCTGTTCTAGATCATAATTTGTGAAGTTGGGGCGCAGGGCGCATGTGAGCGGCGTTATCCTGTTGGCTTTCTCCAGCACCCCCTGATTCCCCAACCTGGTGCCCTCAATACCTTTTGGGGGTGCAACACTCACAAGCCTCTTTCTGCCCCTTAACAAATTTCCCACTTTCCCCCAACCCACCTCATTAAAAAAGGGGAAAACGAACAAACAAACCTGGAGCCTCAGCCACACCTCGGGGGGGGGGGCAGGAATGAGCAAACCTCCCCCAGCTCTAACCCTTAGGCCTCGCTCCATCTTTGAAATCTGACGCTGTACCTCAGGGAACCACCAGGGGTCAGTGCGCTGTCACGGGGATTGCCATGCAGTTCCTGCAGCAGGCACCAGAGGGCGGTGCGTTCATCCCAGGCTTTAGAGTTTGGGGTCGTTGTTGTGGGGAGAGCCTTTTGGGAAAGAAGGGGGGGCATTGCAGAGGAGGCAGCGTGGGGGAATCCCGCTCCCCCTTGACTGCTTCAGGCCTACCCTGAACCATCCCTCTCTCTCTCTCTCTCTCCTTGCATCCTCCAACCTCCCTGTCCCATTCTCTGGTTTGGGGGTGGGCCCCATTGTCCCTCTACCTCAAAAGCAGCCCTGACCCTCCCCAGCTGCAGTGGGGCAGGAGCAAGGCGGAGGGGGACGTTGATTGATGAGGGTCCTTTCTCCCCCCTGACAGCGCCGGCCTGGCAGCTGCCGCATGTTCCTTTCGAGAGAGGAGCCCCCGTCTGTCAGGACAGGAGGGGACCCCTCCCCAACCCCCCCCATCATGCGTTTGAGAGGACTGGGAGGCGATGGGAGGGACTGGGAGGTGATGGGAACAGGAAAGTCAACAGGAGGAGGAAGGAGGCTGAGGAGAGGCGACGGGTGGGCCGCAGAGACCCACCACGCGCAAAGATGCTCCAGCAAACCGACTCAAGCTTTCAGTGGCGCATGGGTATAAGACAAGGCAGGGGGTGAAGAAAGAGGGCAGAGGGTGTGTGGGGGGGAATGCAGCCCCCTTTCAGGTGTCCCCCCAGCCCTATAAGCTTGGCGGATATTTTAATAACCTGCAATGCCTACATATGCTCAACTGTGGTTTTAATTTGTTTAGGAGTGTACTATGGTGATATTTAATTTGTTTAGGGGTGTACTATGGTGATATAAGGGACGCAGGTGGCGCTGTGGGTTAAACCACAGAACCTAGGACTTGCCGATCAGAAGGTTGGCAGTTCGAATCCCCATGACGGGGTGAGCTCCCGTTGCTCGGTCCCTGCTCCTGCCAACCTAGCAGTTCAAAAGCACGTCAAAGTGCAAGTAGATAAATAGGTACCGCTCTGGTGGGAAGGTAAACAGCGTTTCCGTGCGCTGCTCTGGTTCGCCAGAAGCGGCTTAGTCATGCTGGCCACATGACCCGGAAGCTGGACGCCGGCTCCCTCGGCCAATAAGGCGAGATGAGCGCCGCAACCACGACTGGACCTAATGGTCAGGGGTCCCTTTACCTTTACCTTATGGTGATATTATACTTGTACTCTTGAATTTAGAGAAGTTTTCCAGGTGAGCTGCTTTGAGGGCAGGGGACTCCTGCGCGACAGCGTCTTCTCCCGTAAAAAATGAAACTGGGTGAAATGGGTGTTGCAGGGAAAGCGGCAGCAACCTCGCTTGCTCCGCAAGGAAATCAGCTGGGGGACCCCTGATAAGACTTAGGAAGCATTGAAAGAGGTCCGTTCGTTCATTTTCACGGAGGATAAGGTTATTATTGACAGCTACTCGTCGTGATGTCTCAATGCTTCCTCCAGGATGAGAGGCGGCCCGTCTCCCAGGAGCTTGGGAGGGCGATGGCACCCGCGACCCACCTGAGAGATTCCCACCGGCTGCCGTAGACTCCATCACGGGAAGTTTTCAAACGGATGGCCGTCTGTCAGGGCTTCCTCAGCTGAGATGCAGCAATAAAACCGCCGGCGCATTTGCAAAGCTAAGCGGGGTCCGAGGTGGTTTCAAATTGGATGGGGGACCGCGTGCCGAGATTCCTGCATTGCAGGGGGTTGGATGGGGTTGATGTTTGCGGTCCCTTCCACCTCTATGATTCTAGATATGCGATTCCTGCTTTGCAGGGGTGGACTAGATGCCTCTGGGGACCCACAGAATCCACCACCAGCCCAACCTTGCAAAGGGGGCCTGTCCTTGGTCGGGAGCCAGCTGTTGCCTTTGGGGAGATTCGGTCTGCTAGGGCGGATCTTGTTGTGGGGGGGTCCCTTCATAAGCTCTGTGACAGCCCCCCACCCAGGATTAGTCTGGATCGGATCAGTCTGAAACCCACTAAATTAGAGAGGATGAATCTCTTAATGGCTGCATTAGGAGAAGGCTGGAATCAATCTTCAGCGAAGGGCGGTGTGTAAATAATTTCCACAAATGAGCGAGGTAAAATGCACAGAGTTGTGCTAGGAAAATGGACAGATGGAGCGGTCAAGAGGAGAGCTGCCAGCATATATATATATTTCTGGCATTTTTCCTTTGAGCCCGAGTTTAGGCCTCTGCCCGAGGGGGGTCCATTGCCCCACACAGCAGGCAGGCCTTTGGGATCTACTTTGGGGTTTGTTTTTGCTAGAAGCAGGCCCCAAAGAGGGCAGGGCCAGAAACAAAATGGCGGCTCCATGGCCCACGCAAGGAGGAATCGAGGCCTTGGACTGCGAGAGAACAGAGGTCCCAAGAGCCAAAATTGTGGCGAGGCATTGTGAGGGAGCCTCTCTCTCTTTTGCTGCTGTTACACAATCTGGCAAACGCCTGCCAGGAAAGCACCCAACCCGTCGCTAGGGCGAAGGCAGGGTTGCACCGCGGCAGCGAAGCGGGAGCTTTTGGGCGCGGCGATGGCGCTGGCAGACGGATGCCGGCTCCTCTCCGCCCTGCGGGGCCTGCGTGGGAGGAGAGTGACAGGGCCTCGCTCCGTCCCGTCTTGCCCTCCTGCCTGCCTTGTTCCTCCGACAGGCCCTGCGCCTTGTCAGGGACAAAGGGCAGGCAAGGCCCTCCGCCCACGCCAGGGCACTGCCACGTGGCCGCTGCAAAGGGCCGGCTCGGGCGCCGTGACCCATACCCGTCTGGGGCAGGCTCAGGAATCCCGTCGCCCGCCAACGGCACAAGCCGTCCAGGCGTTGGGGTCTTTGCTGGAGTGCGACAGGACAGCCTTTCCCCCAAGATTGACCATCAGTTTAGGCCAAAAGGGCTCCAATTTGGGGAATGACAGCACTTGGACGGTGCTTGTTTTCCTATCTGTTACTCTCAGGCTCCCCCAGACATATACAACCCCGAAGTTTGCAGAATCATAGCATTGGAAGGGACCCCCGAGAGCATCTAATCCAACCCCCTTGCAATCACATCTGAATTCAGCTGATTCAGCAGGAATCACAGCTGAAGAACCATTGGCAGATGGCCATCAGATCTCTGTTTTAAACCTGCCACTGTAGGAGAATCCACCTTCCAAGGGAACCCCTTCCACTGTTGAGTGGCTTCTACTCTCAGAAAATTCTTCCCAATATTTAGTTGGATTGGCCTTCTTGTACAGTGGTACCTCGGGTTAAGGACTTAATTTGTTCCGGAGGTCCGTTCTTAACCTGAAGCACCACTTTAGCTAATGGGGCCTCCTGCTGCTGCCGCACCACTGGAGCACAATTTCTGTTCTCAACCTGAAGCACTATTTCTGGGTTAGCGGAGTCTGTAACCTTAAGTGTATGTAACCTGAGGTACCACTGTATCTGGAGTCCACTGCTTCAGGTCCTCTCCTTCCGAGCTCGCTCCATCTTCCACGTGGAAGTATCTGCAGATAGCCATCATGAAACCTCTCCCTCTCCTCTTCTCCAGGCTAAACATACCCGACTCCCTCAACTCCCTGTTCCTTGTAAGGCTTGCTTTCCAGACCCTTCTATCATCTTGGCTGCCTTCCTCTGCACACATTCGACCTTGTCGATGTCCAGGAGAGAATTCAGGAGTCCTGGCTGCCGGGTGTTCTCCGTCTGGGAGTTGGGGCTGTTACCCAGCTTCAGGCATTAGGCCGTAAGGCCACCACCCAGAGGACCCAGGCGTCCTGGCTCCCTTCCTCCATTTCCCCAGCCCCTCTTCTCCCCCTCCCCTCTTCTCTCTCCAGCCAAGCGCCTAGGAGGTCCAGGTGCAGAGGAGAGAATTCTGGCAGATACAGCTTCTCTCACCCTGCAACGCTGACAAGCTGCACCTGCCAAATCCATTTTCTCCCCTAAAGGTATGGGAGAGAGCCATGCGGCAAGCAGCTGGTCAGCGATGTGCGTGGAGCTCAGGTCAAAAGTTGTGCTCGGAGCTCAGGATTGAACCCAGGGTGGTGGGAGCATCAGTCTGAACTTCTCCTCCCCTCCCCAATTCAGGCCTTATGGTTTCCAGTTTCCACTAATAGGGCCGGGGTTCAGGGGAAGAGCTTTAGAGGGGCAGCGTAGCAGCAGGGATCGCTCTGGCCACAAACCAACAAATTTAGGGCTTCCTCTTCCCTCCCCTCCTTTTTTCCTCTTGTGCTATGTCTCCCGAGATTGCAAGCCCACAAGCAATGTGGGTTTCTGGGTAAAACAAGGCTTTCTGGGTAAAAATGCTCTAACAAGCCTGTAAATTAATCTGCCCGTCCATCCTGCGGGGGCATTTGTCATGGAGTGCAGCAGCGATGGAGTGGTACCCCCCATCTTCTACCTTGTGTGCCAAGTTCCGCCAAGAAGCTCTGTGTGGTTTTTTTTAAGCGCACACTACGGCGCAGGTTCTGGGTAGCTGTCTGACTTGTCGCTCACGCTCAGCGGCTGAGGACTGACAGCCGCCCGGGAGCGCAATTCTCTGACCTTAATTTGAGAAGCGCGGTGTGGGCTTCTGCTACTCGGCGGCAAGGGAAGGGCCCTTTGCATATGCTGGGGGGTACTGCGGCGCTCCCTAGTACGGCGCAGGGCTGAACCCCAAAGCTGGTGGTTGCACCCAGGCCTGCACTCGGATCAGGCCCTGACCTCCGGTGCAACCTGGGGCACCTAAAAGTCTTCATCGCTCCCGTCCTTGGGTTCGCCAGATGTTGCTGAACTCCAGCACCCAGCTGATGCAAGTCTACCATTTTTGCTTCGAAACCCGAAGCGTAACCAAGGGATGCTTTTTTTTCTTTTGTAGAAAACACAGAGATCCAAGCAAGGCCGCTTTCCTCCTTTGATATCCCTCCTTCCAGGGGTCCGGTGCGACTCTCAGACCTCCCCAAACTGGAGGGATTGTGGCGAAGGAGGCCTCTTTGATTAATTCCCTTTTGTTGCCGGGAAAACGGCTCTCCCCCCCTTGCCCTTCCTCTGGGCCTCAGAAAGGTAAACGCGGAGAGAAGCAAGGGGGTAGCCCATCTGTGTGTCCCTCCCCCCATTAGGCCACGCTGCCCATTCCGGGGCTAGGATGGAGAGCGTCGTTTCCCCCCCCCCCCAGGTCTCTCCCAACTCCCCAAGCGCACATTTAATCCAGTCGATCCCACCCACCCCCCACCCCAAGACGGGAACCCCGCAAACGCAGCCGGCCTCGTTAGCGGCGGCTCGTTCCAGGAGTGGAGACAGGAGGAAAAATGTGACCTAATTGGGGAGTGACCCCAGGCGACCCCTGGCTCCCAGCCAAGCAGCTCAGCTCGCTGAGCTAATGGGCCTCTCCCCCTCCTCTCCTGCCCCACCGAACAGTGTGCCCCCCCCCACTCCCCCTTGGCGCCCGGCACAGGATTTGGGCACAAGAGGCCTTCCCACGGCGGGCTGGGAGCTGGAAGAGGGGGAGCCGTGAAAGCCCCCTCCATCTCGCCAGCCCCTTTCACCTGACCCCGGAGCAGTTTTCCTGCCGGCACCGAAGATTTCGGCATTTGGCAGCGAGGCCCACAGTTTTGCAAACCCGCGTTTTGGAAAGGCCACAGCTTCGACCCCGCCAAAGGCCCACTTCGAAGTCAAACTTCCAAGGCTATTCTTCTTCTTAATTCCCAAACACCAATTTAGCACGGCAGCCCGCAGCTCAGAACAAATCTTCAGTTTCTTTTGCAGGCTTTGAAGTGATAACGTCGAGCGTCGACTCGACGCACCTTTATTTTTAAATGTGGTGCGATCCGCGGCTTGATTAAAAAATTAAGTGTGTGTGAAAGAAGGCCAAAGCTGGAGTCCACGCCCTGTTTTGAAAGCACATTTGACTCATGCTTAAAGCGCTGGAGGATCCTGGGAACCGTAGTTCACCCATTCCAAGCAGCCCTTGGCAAGCTACGGCTCCCAGGATCCTTTGGGAGCAAGCAATGTGCATTCAGGGTGCTTTGGATGTATGGTGTGAACATGAATCGTGGCAGAGTCGGGAGGGAGCCCTAGTCCAACCCTCTGCAAGGCAAGAATCCCTGACGCATGGCCACGCCACCTCTGCTTAAAAATCTCCAAGGGAGTCTTCCATCTTCCAGGAACTTGACCCGAGAATTTCTTAGCCTCCAATACAGCCTGTGCCAGGGTTAATAATAAACTATAGTCAGAGCATACCAGAAGATGCAGCAGGGCAATTTCCTCAGAGCGCCGCCCTTGTGGCCGCTGGCAGAAGTGCCTTTCCCGCACCCTGAAAAGGCTTCCTTTCCCAAAGCAAAAGACACGCTTTCGAATGGGCTCTGCGGCCCTCTGCAATGCGCCGGGACGCACCGAGAGATTTGGCTCAGCTTCTTAAGACGCCGCCAGTGCCCGCTGCTGCCCCCACGCTTCCAGGCCGCTCTCCCCCTACCCCCCCCGTCCATCCGTCCATGTTGGGGCACGTCAGGGCTGGCGTTGCTCCGGTTTGCTCTGCCCCCAATTCGCGCTGCCATTCCCGAAACAACCTACGCCAGCCGTTGTCTTCTCTGAACAAACTGACAAGGTGTCTGGATGTGGCAGCAGGCAGGCCCAGGACGCATAGGTCTGAGGTTTCGTTTTGGGGAGGGGGGCGGGCGCAAGAGAGAGAGGGAGGGAGGGAGGCAGATTGTGGAGGGGGGGGACCTGTCACTGGTGCAGAACGCGGCAGCCCGCTGTGATCTGAGCAAAGATGAGTGTCGGGTTGGGAGGGGGAGCGCGCCCCACTTTGAAGAGCTGCCTGCTTGCGTGGCAAATCTCCTGCCCGAAACTCTCGCCCTGTTTTGAGCTCCCTTTGGGTGCTGTTTACTTAAGGACTGAGTGTGTGTGTTGGGGAAGAGTCCTCAATTAGATCTCTGGTACATGGGACAGACACAGCCCTGGGGGTGCTGAACGCTGTCAGACTTCATCAGGGAGAAAAAGCGAGGTTTGCTGATGCAACTGCCCGAAATGGGGATGTCGTTGGGGAGGGGGTTACGCAAGGTCAGGTGTGGGGGGCACAGCAATGGCAGGCTCCGACCCCCTTCTGGGACAGCAGGAGGAGACGATTAAAGGACACAGCCTCTGATCCTGGCCTGTACCCCAAGCTCAAAGAACGTCTGGCTCCCATTTATAGCATGAGCCGGTTTGGGGGTACGGCGGGGGGTTAACAGGATATTAGGCCAACTCCTACCCCCAGTTTATTTCACTGGAAGTCTTCTGCCTCAAGAATTTATCCCCCCACTAGCCCCGAAGGCTGCTTTCCGGCCCTTGGCCTCTGAGCGCGTACAGAGTGACGTCAGATAACTGAAAACCCACCCTGTGCGATGAGCAGGTGGTGGCCAGTGGTGGTTTTCTCCACATTTTGGGTTGTGGGGGGCGTTTTCCTCCCACTGGGTGGATTTGCAGCACGTATGAACTCCCTGCGGAAAACACGTGAAACCAGGAAGTGCCGATGACCATATTTTGGGTGGCTGCAAGAGGAGGGAATGCCAATAGCAGGGTGGGCAACCATATGGTTTTTTGTGCCCCTCGTGTGGCACATTAGTCACAATCCATTTCCTCCCCCCAACCATTGCTGCCTCCAGAAATATGTCGCAGCCCCCCCCCTTAATGCCCTGATGTCATGGCTGTCGACATGCGACCCCCAGCAATCGGCTGGCTTTTTTTGGGGGGGGGGGTTCTGGGTGGTTCGGAAGGAAATAAGCAGAGAAGAGTCCAAAAGCCCGGCTGCACAAGAACTTCTATAATCAACAATGTCCAACAGTAAAATTCCACCGACAAAGCTAAGAAACTCTCAGATAAAAAAAACAACCACCTCTGTTAAAGCTGAAAAAAGACCACATTTTTCTTTTTTTTTTTTTTTGTTCCGTTCCGTTCCCCTGCCAAAGGCAGGAAGAGCCCCGACCACAATCCCAAAGTTCAACACACACAAAAGTCCCTCCTCTCTCGGAGCCCCGTGAAAAAATCTCCACACACACAAAATACGCGGCTTCTGAAGGCCAGCCAGATGTTGGCCGTGGAGGGAGGGGGAACCAGTCTTTCAGTATCCTCCCCAAATGGGGGCAACGCGAAGACCCTCAGAGAACAGCCCCACGACCTTCCCCACCACCACCACCACCGCCCTGCCCAGTCGTCATCTCAGATGGGGAAGGGTGGCCATTTTGTGTGACTTTTCTTCTTCTAACAACTAAACAACGAAAAAGCGAACAAAGCGGCCGCCGGACGGCTAAGCAACCGGTCCTCTTTCCGAGTCATCCCGAGTCCGATCCGTGGATTCCGCCAACGTCTCTCTGACCCCCAAACTCCGGCAGAGAAATGGCCTCCTTCATTTTTTTGTGATCTGCAGAAGTGTATGGGGTTAATGGCCAAGGAGATGAGCATGGGTTTTTTTTTGGGGGGGTGGTATGTGACAGGGGGTGTCAGAAAGGGAAGGAAGGTTTCCTCAGGTGTGAGCGATGGGATGACGGTGTCTCCTTAAGCCAGCCTCCCCTAGCCTGGCGACCTCCAGATGTTTCGAACTACAACTCCCTGTGCTGGCTCGACTCTCAAATTCGTGGACAACCATGAAGCAGAACGTTGGAAGATTCAGGACAGATATAAGTCCCTTCTTCAGGCACGGTCGAACTGTGGAACTCCCTGCCACAGGAGGCAGCGACAGCCACCAACCTTAGATGGCTTTAAAAGAGCTTTAGGCAAATTCATGGAGGTGTAAGGCTATTATTGTTGGCTCCTAGCCAGGATGGCTGTGCTCTCTGGGTACCAGTTGCTGGAAACTACAGGAGGGGAGAGGTCTGCTCTTGAACTCAGCTCCCACTTGAGGCACCCATTTGGTCCCTGTGAGGATAGGAAACTGGGCTAGAAGGGATATTGGCCTGACTCAGCTGCAAGGAGGCAGGCGGGTGTGGGGGACTCCCTGGTCCTGAATGGGGCAAGTGTGCCCCCGAAGGACCATGTGCGCAGCCTGGGAGTCATTCTGGACTCACCGCTGTCCATGGAGGCGCAGGTCAGTTCTGTGTCCAGGGCAGCTGCTTACCAACTCCACCTGGTACGCAGGATGAGACCCTACCTGCCCTCAGACTGTCTCGCCAGAGTGGCGCATGCTCTGGTTATCTCCCGCTTGGACTACTGCAATGCGCTCGACGTGGGGCTACCTTTGAAGGTGACCCGGAAACTGCAATTAATCCAGAATGCGGCAGCTAGACTGGGGACTGGGAGCGGCCGCCGGGACCACATAACACTGGTCCTGAGAGATCTGCATTGGCTCCCAGTACGTTTCCAAGCACAATTCAAAGTGTTGGTGCTGACCTTTAGAGCCTTAAACGGCCTCAGTCCTGTATACCTGAAGGAGCGTCTCCACCCCCATCGTTCTGCCCGGACACTGAGGTCCCGCTCCGAGGGCCTTCTGGCGGTTCCCTCACTGCGAGAAGCCAAGTTACAGGGAACCAGGCAGAGGGCCTTCTTGGTGGTGGCTCCCGCCTTGTGAAACACCCTCCCACCAGATGTCAAAGAGAACAACAACTACCAGACTTCTAGACGACATCTGAAGGCAGCCCTGTTTAGGGAAGCTTTTAATGTTTGATGCATTACTGTATTTTAATATTTTGTTGGAAGCCGCCCAGAGTGGCTGGGGAAGCCCAGCTAGATGGGCGGGGTATAAATACTAAATTATTATTATTATTATTTATGGGCTGAAAATGTAGTCCAAAACATATGCGGGCTGGGAAAGGGCGCCTCAACTCTTTCCCTAGCGGAACCTAAAATGGGGGGGAACAAAATGGGACAGGCAAAATGGCCCCCCTACACCTGCCCTGGCCTTGTGGTTTTCTTGGGCGGGGAGGGAGTTGGGTAATGGAGTTTGCCACCGAATTATCTCCTCACAGAAACCGAGAGGAACAGGGCAGGTTCCGCAGAGCCAAAAGGTAACTTGGCAGAAGAAACCCTGGAAACCTTCAAGATTCTCAGATTTAATACTTGAAATGTCAGTTCTGAGGGACGTATCCGGGGTGGGAATGGCAAGGTAGCTATTAAGTCTCGGTAGGGTGTTTTCCCTGGGGGGGGGGGGGGAATAGCAGCAACATTATGCTTAACCCGTTGCTGCTTCCCCCCAAACCATCTGACCCTTGAGTATGTTGTCAAAAAGAATTTGAAATTGTGCAAGGAAATTTGTGCGTGATTTTTTTTAAAAAAGAGAAACACCCCCCCACTTTAATTCATTTTGGCCAATGGGTGGATGTTTATAAGTAAGGGCTCGTCCACAATTCCGCTTGTCCTTTGCCTAGAAAGCCTTTCCCTCACTGCGTTCCCCCCCGGGGGAAAAATGTGCTTTATTGCTAAATCGGAACAAACAGCCATGTGCGGAAAACCCGGTTGCTGTTTGTTCCGATTCAGCGCTAAAGATCGGGTTCCCCCGGGGCAAACGGAAGTGCGTGTGGGCCCTAAGTCCCCTTTATTTGTTGAACAGGGGGCAGAGATCCATTGAAACTGGATTGTGGGGCGCACCGCAGGGGAGAAATGGAGGGATTTGTGTGTGTGTGTGTGTGTGTGTGTGTGTGTGTGTGTTTGTGTCCCTATCTGGAAAGAAATCAGCCGACGTGGGAGCCCAGTCCTTCCCCCCTCGCACCCGGAAGTGGGGCGAGAGGGGGTCTCGTCTCTGTTAAGCTCTCTGGCGCCTGGCGGAAAGGGGGTCGTTTCTCTCGGCCTGTCCATCTGAGCCAGGCCCAAATCCACGGCGAGAGAGGAGGAGAAGAAGGAGGAGACAGCAAGGTGGAGGGTCCTTCCCTCTGGCCAAGTCCAAATCCTGGGAACCCCCCTTGAATGCCGTAGAGGGGGGTCCCCGCAGCTGTGCACGGACCCCAGTATCCAGGCTGGGCGAGAGGGGCGGCAACGTCCCCCCGGTCCGTGCCGAGGTTCCTCCCCGCCGTTGGGGGGTGTGGTGGTGATGGCCGGGGGGGGCGCAGCCTCCGCCAGGAGGGAGCCGTGCTGCCCACCCCCCCCTCATACTTTGTAGTAGATGTTGGCAGGGCTCTGGGGGGGCATCTCCTGAACGATGTAGACCGGGTGGCCGTAGTCCCCGCTGACCTTCTCGTAGTGGGGGCAGAAGGCGCTGTCTGAAGTCCGGAGCGGGATGATGATGTCGCTGGGCTCCGAGCCATTGTTGTTGCCCCCGCCGCCCCCCCGCTTGGGGCTGGTCAGGGTGCTGAGCGAGAGCGGTGGGTGGTGGGACTCGCTGTGCTTGGCCCGGCGCCGGCGGTAGCAGAGGGCGCCCGTCACGGCGGCCGCCACCAGCAGGACGAAGGCGGCCCCTCCGGCGGCCCCCGCGATGATCGGGACGCTGGACTGGGGCAGGGGGCCGTTCTCGCCTCCCACCTTCCCGGTGGCGTTTCCAGTCGGGGGTCCTGGTTTTTTTAGGGGGGGGGAGGGAAAAAGAAGAAGAGTGTTTAGGGAGATGCTTGATTACCAAGTGTCAGTAAAAACCAGGCATAGGCAAACTTGACCCTCCAGCTGTTTTGGAACTACAACTCCCATCACCCCTGACCACTGGTCCTGTTAGCTAGGGATGATGGGAGTTGTAGTCCCCAAACAGCTGGAGGGCCAATTCGGGGGGTGCCTGGAATAAGCAAATGGCTCCCTGCTTGTCCATGGCATCGCCTGCCCCACGGACCGAGGCCTCACTGACATTAAGGGTGGGCACCACCCACCCCTGCAGTCCGGGGCCTCCTCTGTGATGGCCCCAAAACCGTGGACCTCTCTTCCAACAGAGGTGCGTTGACACAACTCTCGAGTCTGTCCTCTGACTGACACTGGTGGGCTTCGGGCTTTCAGATTTCAGTGGCGCTAAAATTCAGCACCCCTCCCTCTTCCGTTCTACATCTTTGTTGCAGTGCTCCCTTGGCTCAGTGCCCAATGTGGGCGAACGGATCGCGCTTCCCTAAATCTACTTTTGTGACCGCTAAGGTGTTTCCTGTCGTGGGACCCTGGAGCTCAATTGGTACAGGTCTGTTCCGTTCGAATGGCTTTAGAATCACACAAGTTGGATGGGACAACAAGAGTCATCTAGTCTAACCCCTTGCGACGCAGGAAGGTTTAATTTAATTTAATTTAATTTTAATTGTGCGAGTTTTACTTATTTTTTTTATAAGGCAGGTAAAACATTCGAAAGAAAAGGGTGCCAAAGGCTGTTTCTAGGCCACAACCCTGCAGAACGAGTCTTTAGGTCTCTTTGCTCTTTGCTCATCTGAGTGGAGGGGAGAGATGGTGCTGGAGCAGTTGTGCAAGCTGGCCTAGTGCGCAAAGACAACATCTGCATCCGTTGCCCCGCCTAGTTTTGTCCCTGGCCCCGCTCACCGCTGGAAGTGGCCAATGGGTGGCTCCCCAGAAGGAAATCTGCCTCTCAGGCTGTAAAAAAAAGAAAGAAAGAAAAGAAAAGATTCCCCAGCTGTGCTCTGGATTACAGTGGTGCCCCGCAAGACGAACGCCTCGCGAGACGAAAAACTCGCAAAACGAAAGGTTTTTTCGTTTTCGAGTTGCCTCGCAAGACGAATTTCCCTACGGGCTTGCTTCGCAAAACGAAGCTTGCCCCGCAAGCTCCGGGGAGAGCGGGAAGCGCAGCACGTCTTCCCCACTGTCCCCGGACCTGGGGCTGCGGGGAGAAGATCGCTTCTCCCCGCAGCCCCTTGCTTCAAAAGAGGGGACAGAGCGGCGCTTCCTCTCTGTCCCCGGACGGTCTCCATAGGAACGCATTGATTGATTTTCAATGCATACCTATGGGAAACCGTGCTTCGCAAGACGAAAAACTCGCAAGAAGAAAAAACTTGCGGAACGAATTCATTTCGTCTTGTGAGGCACCACTGTATATCACGTCAGCAGTGGAGGGTGATGGGTCCCCTCCATGGGGAAAGTCTCCCTGCTTGCAGAAATCTAGCATGACAAGGAGATGTCTGGGCTGACCTGTTTTCCTGACAAGCTAGCTTTTTAGTCTATTTCGGGCAGGGGCAGGATCCAGCGCCGCGGGAGAGCCAAGCATGGACCTCGCTCACCCCCACCCCACCCTGACATGTTCAATCCAGGAAAAAGCCCTTGATTTCCTCCTCCGAACTGGCGTTTTCTTCCCCTGTGAAAAGGAGATTTGAGTTACACTGTTTGCCTTTCCCCCCTCGCCAGTTTCGCCCAAAGTGTTTCTTTTGGGTTATGTTTCCTAAGCCACTTCCTGCCGGCAGCCAAGACAGGCAGGAGGAGCTCTGCTTCTTTCGCTTCAGCGTGAACCAGGCCGTGGGGGGAAGACGCAGCCTCAAAACGAGAGGCTGGCTTCTCCCTACAGTGGCCCCCAAGTTCACCCCCCTGGCCCCAGTGAAAAGATCTCCACGTGGGGAGGTGTGGTGGAGCTTGGACTGCACACACCCCATACGTGTGCACAACACATGGCTTCCCGCAAAGAAGCCCGGGAACTGTAGTTTGCTACTGGCGCTGGGAATCGTAGGTCTGCTAGAGGGGAACAGCGGGGCCCAGGGCTCTTGGGTGGAGGTCATGCGCCTTAAATGCAGGGTGCGCATGGACCCTTTGGAAAACCTTGGGCCGCTCTCAGAATGCAATTCCTGCTTAATAATAATAATAATAATAATAATAATTTATTTATACCCTGCCCATCTGGCTGGGTTTCCCCAGCCACTCTGGGCGGCTTCCAACAGGATATTAAAAACACAATAAAACATTAAAAACGTCCCTAAACAGGGCTGCATTCAGATGTCTTCTAAAAGTCAGATACAGTGGTACCTCAGGTTAAGTACTTACTTCGTTCCGGAGATCCGTTCTTAACCTGAAACTGTTCTTAACCTGAAGCACCACTTTAGCTAATGGGGTCTCCTGCCACTGCTGCGCGATTTCTGTTCTCATCCTGAAGCAAAGTTCTTAACCTGAAGCACTATTTCTGGGTTAGCAGAGTGTGTAACCTGAAGCGTATGTAACCTGAAGCGTATGTAACCCAAGGTACCACTGTAGTTGTTTATTTCCTTGACATCTGCTGGGAGGGCGTTCCACAGGGCGGGCACCACCACCAAGAAGGCCCTCTGCCTGGTTCCCTGCAACCTCACTTCTTGCAGGGAGGGAACCGCCAGAAGGCCCTCGGAGCTGGACCTCAGTGTCCAGGCTGAACGATGAGGGTGGAGACGCTCCTTCAGGTCTACTGGGCCTTTTGAGGCCATTTAGGGCTTTCAAGGTGAAGAAAGAAGATGAATTTTAACAGGGAGAAATGTAAAGTATTGCACTTGGGCAAAAAAAATGAGAGGCACAAATACAAGATGGGGGACACCTGGCTTGAGAGCAGTACATGTGAAAAGGATCTAGGAGTCTTGGTTGACCACAAACTTGACATGAGCCAACAGTGTGACGCGGCAGCTAAAAAAGCCAATGCAATTCTGGGCTGCATCAATAGGAGTATAGCATCTAGATCAAGGGAAGTAATAGTGCCACTGTCTTCTGCTCTGGTCAGACCTCACCTGGAGTACTGTGTCCAGTTCTGGGCACCACAGTTCAAGAAGGACACTGACCAACTGGAACGGGTCCAGAGGAGGGCAACCAAAATGGTCAAAGGCCTGGAAACGATGCCTTATGAGGAACGGCTAAGGGAGCTGGGCATGTTTAGCCTGGAGAAGAGGAGGTTAAGGGGTGATATGATAGCCATGTTCAAATATATAAAAGGATGTCACATAGAGGAGGGAGAAAGGTTGTTTTCTGCTGCTCCAGAGAAGCGGACACGGAGCAATGGATCCAAACTACAAGAAAGAAGATTCCACCTAAACATTAGGAAGAACTTCCTGACAGTAAGAGCTGTTTGACAGTGGAATTTGCTGCCAAGGAGTGTGGTGGAGTCTCCTCTTTTGGAGGTCTTTAAGCAGAGGCTTGACAACCATATGCCAGGAGTGCTCTGAGGGTGTTTCCTGCTTGGCAGGGGGTTGGACTCGATGGCCCTTGTGGTCTCTTCCAACTCTAGGATTCTATGATTCTAAGGTCAGCACCAACACTTGGAATTGTTATCGGAAACACATGTTTCTGAGCATTAATGTAAAAAAATTATTGTTGTTATTATTATTGCAGGTGGTTGGACTGAATGACTCTTCGGGTCCCTTCTCGTCATAGCCGTCAACATTTCCCTTTTCTTGCGAGGAATCCTATTGGGAATAAGGAAATTTCTCTTTAAAAAGGGGAAATGTTGACAGCTATGCTTCTGGTTCTACAGCTCTAGGAAGAAAGGCAGACCTGTTCCTTTCCCCATTCAGAGGTTATACTTGTGTGGGGAAAGGCTGGTGCGTGAGCAGGGGGCGAGGCCTTGCCAAGGAGTCATGCGCCTCCCTGGCGGCCACACAAGACGGCCAGAGCCTTCATGCGCAGAGCTGCACAATGCACGCAGGAAGGCTTCCGGGCTGCGCAAGATTCTAGATCTCAATGAGGTCTTCCTGCATGCAGCTATGCCTCCCTCGCATGGGCATCTGTGCTGCACGGACAGTGGGCACCAAGGGGGCAGGCCTAGCTGGCATGACCCATCCAGGGGGTGGCTGCCCCACATGGCCTGGCTCAAGCAGCAGCCGGCAACTTCCAAAACAGGCCTTTTTCAATAATAATAATAATGGTCCGATTCGGTCTACGGAGAGCGGAGGAATAACTGGAAACCTGTTGGTTGGCGGAGAGGCGCTCAAATAGCAAAGCGGGCCCTGCCTGGAGAGGGAAGGTGCTCGTTAGTGTCTGTCGACTCTGGTTAATGGAGCTAATTGCCTCCTCGATACCTCGCCCCAGCCTGGCTCGGCAGGGTTCATTTCAGCCATCACTATCAATAAACCTCAAGCCCAGGGGGCCCCTTCTCCCGGCTCCCAGTTCTGTCCCCGACACGGAAGACAGGCAGAACAAAACACTTTGCAAGGAGCTAGTCCCCCCCGCCGCAAAGCCTCGTCTTCGGTCGCCCCCCCCCCCCCGGTCTGGGCCTGTCAGGGCCGGACATGGACTGATCCCGGAGAGAAGCGGGAAGCAGAGAAGGAGGGTCTGCCCCAAACGCTGACCCACGGGGCCCCTGGTCTCCTTCCCCCCTCCCCTCAAAGATGTGAGCAGAGCTGGGAGCCAGGACTCCTGGGCTGTCCGAGGAGAGGCTGGAAGAGGAGGGGGGCAGGAGCCAGGACTCCGGGGTTCTCTCGGAAATGGGGTACGAGAAGCCGTCTCATTCCATTGCAGCAGAATCGGGGGTCATGGGTCATCTTTTATTTTTATATTTTTTCTGCCTTCTTTCAATTTGCGTAAGCCGGTCCAGGAAAATAATAATAATAATAATAATAATAATAATAATAATAATAATAATGGCTTCCCCCGCATGCTTTGGACCACAACTCATCCCAACCCCAGCCAACGGCGCCTGCCATCTAGAGCTGGGTTTTTGTGGGGGGAGGAGGGTGCCTAATGCCTTAAAGCAGGGGATTCTGGGAACTCGGACTCCTGGGTCCTGCGCCTGCTCGCCAGGAGGCTGCAGGCTTCTCTTCGCTTAACAATGGACTCTGGGGCAAAGGCCCTACTCTGCTCAGGCCTCAGGATCCTACACACCAATGTGGAATGCAGGATGCTGCCCCAAATCTCACTCCCCGGACCCTCAAGTCCATGGGAGCCCCTTGGGAAAGGAGGGCGCTGGGGCTATTGTTCCTTGGGGCAAGAGGGAGGGAGGGGTTAGGGAGTGGGAAACGTGGAGGGAAAACATGGGGCGGTGTGTGGGGGGTGTGAGCCAGGGTTTTGGCGCAGGGGGGCTCCCTCCTCTCGTGGCTGCGCTTGGGGGGCAGAGGGGAAGTTGTAGGGTCGGGGCATACCTGGGTTGACCTCCTTGCTGGGCTCGGCTGCCCCAGACGTCCCTCTCTCCTTCTCGGTAGGCGTGTCTGGAACGGACTTCGGGGTTTTGGAGCCCGTGTTGGGATCTGGGGGAGGGGGAAGGGCGCACAGTTAAAACTACGGAACCCGGTTCCCGCAGGGGGGGGGGAGAGGCGGCGGCAGCCACCATCTTGGAATGAGGACTGGAAAGAGGACTAGGCAAATTCATGGGGCTCTCGATGGCTCCTAGCCACATTGACTATGCTCTGTCCTCCGCACTTGGGGGGCAGCAATGGGTACCAGCAGCAGATGGCCCCCTGTTCTGATCCAGAAAGCTCTTTTTACGTTCTGAAGGGCCGAGATATGGCAAGTGGGGGTGGGAACTGGGGGAGGGTGGGGCAGAGACCCAGGTAGGGGCAGACACATTCAGTCCCCCAATTTACGGGGGCGAAGCGTCAAAAACAGAGCAAAAACACACAAACTCAAGAATAAAACAATAAAATCAATACCATGCATGGCATGGTAAAAACAGAGCAAAACACACAAACTCAAGGAGAATGAAATGAACGACAACAAGGAAACGATCCCCACGGACTCCAAAAACAGTGAAACAATTTCGTCAGGTATTGGCCACCTCTTTGCCCTTCTCGTGTGGCAATTAGGAAACACAACTGAGGCTCGGTTCCTTTTATGGGGCCACTCTGGGACAGAAGGGGGGCAGATTTTAGGGTTGTCTTTGTTTTGATTATGTATGTTGTGTTTTTAATATTGCAGTTTTATTTTGTGAACTGCCCCGATATCGACGAGTATAGGGCGGTATACAAACTGAGCAAATAAATAAAATATATAAATAAGCAGGCCAGTTTCCGAGTCACACAGAATTCCGCAACCAGGCGGAGAAGGAACATGGGGAGTTCTGCGTGCTTCGGGTGCCTGCATGCTTCTGCAGCTCAAAAATAAATATTTTTTTTTAATTGCCAGAGTTAAAAGTAAGGGGGGGAAGGGCTTCACATTCACTTCGGGGTTTTAATCTTACAAAGCAGGAGGGCGTGGGGTGTGGTGGAAGGAACCTGCAGTACCACACAGGAACCACTAGGTTGTGCTCTCAACACTGATGCTCAGCAGCCGGTGAGGTCACCTGTGGGCGGAGCCTGAGCTCACACCTGGCAAGGGAGGCAGCCAGGTGGAAGTACCTGCCCAGCCGCTGCCAGAAACAGCCAGCACACCTGCGGGGGTTTTTTTGCCAATAACAAGGCTTTTTTAAAAAAAACACCTGTGCTAGGTGGACAGACATTACGGGCACCTTCTGTCTCGGCCATCCCCACCAATTTAATTTAATCTACATTTAAATTACTTTCCCGCCACAACTTCAGAAATGAGGGCAGTTTAACCTATTCATCTAAGCTTCTTTCCCTTTTGGGTGCGGGCTGATGAGTTGCCTGGCAGCATTTATTTTTTTTAATAAACCCAAAACCAAATTTCTGAACTGTGGTATTTTAAAATTCAGATTTCTATTAAGTAGCTAGAGAGCAATGGAAGATCGGGTTTAAAATATCAAGTTAAGGAGCAAACAAAACCCTCCCAGATGGGGGGGGGGGTTGCTTGAGAAAACCTCGCCCCCAAATTCATTTCGCTTCTCTGTTTTTGATCTCACAACAGCCCTGCGAGGCGTGCTTAGGGGCTGAAAGAGAGGGGAAAGCTTAGCCCCAGGCCGCAGGCAGGCAGCTTGGTGGCCAAAGAGGTGTTCGAAGTCAGGACTCCGGGCTCCAAACTCCTCCTTCTGCCGCCCTGGAATCCTCACATTTATTCTGCTCGTTTGTGAGATTTAATCTGAGGGGCAGGATCCGTGAGAAGCGGGCTGAGCGACAAGTGGGCATCAAGGGGCACATTTGCCCAGGTAGGACAGGGGGTTGAGAAACAGTCAGGGCTGGGAGAAAAGAAGGGGAAAACAAGAAGGGCTGACATTCAGGATGGTAGGTTCAACTCCCCCTCCTCTCCCTTGCTCCCACCCCAAATTTACTCCTCCCCCCCATATTCCCATTTACTGGGCGGTCACGAGCTCATCCTAGTTCCAGAAGGGGCTGTGGGTCTGCCCCGTGCCATGTTCCCAAATCCAGGGGTTTTGCAGAGGGAATGGGTCCAAGTCCCCAGGAGTCCTGGCTGTTGCAGCGGTGGCAGTGAATGGGGTGGGCACAAGCCAGCCACTAGGTCAGTCTTTGCCAACCTGCCACTGCTCAGATGTTTTAATAATTAATAATAATAATAATAATAATAATAATAATAATAATAATAATAATAATATATTTTTATTTATACCCTGCCCTTCCCGGTTCAAAAACCGGGGTCAGGGCGCCTAACAACAAATTTAAAACACTTAAGTGATGCAACAAAAAACAGTGTAAAACATGAATAACGATAAGTTCAGAATTCAAAAATCAATTTAGGGGGGGAAATCCATCCAATAAACATTAGATGATCATCAGGGCTAGCTGGCTAAATTAGTCCTATTTGGGCCAGCGAGGAGACCAGGGGAGAATTAGCTGTGGGATCCCAGAGCGGGCAATCTTCATAAAAAGGGGAAGGGGAGGGAGGGAAGGGGAATAAAAGATCAGGCTAAGTTCAAATTGAAAGTCAGGCGGAACAGCTCTGTCTTACAGGCCCTGTGGAAGGAAGTTAAATCCTGCAGGGCCCTGGTCTCATGGGACAGAGCATTCCACCAGGTCGGAGCCATCACTGAGAAGGCCCTGGCCCTGGTGGAGGATAGTCTGACTTCCTTAGGGCCCGGGACCTTTAAACTAGGATCATTCATCCAGCTAGCGTGCAGTCCAAAACATCTGGAGGGCACCAGGTTGGCGAAGGCTGGCCCTGGCACTCTCCCCCACCCTTCTCCCGGGGAAAGGGGGGGCGTCCCTCCTCATTTCCAGGATTCCCCATTCTAACCCGCTCTCTTCCTGAAGAGGTTCTGGCTCCCAGAATGCTCTGCTCTCGTGCAACGGACCCCCATTCCCCTCCCAGGGACATCTGGGTCATCTCCCCACACCCAGATCTTCTCCCACAAAGATGCACTTTCTGGATTCTACCCTCTCCCCATCCCCCGACGACTTACGCTGCCCGACTTTCAAGACGACTTTCATGCCTTTGGAGAGGCAGGCACCGCCCTTCATGTTCTCAAGCCCTTCCTTGGTACCATCTGAAGTTGCTGTGGGGCAGGAGAAAGAGGGAGAGAGAGAGAAAGAAATTAGCCGTAGTTATGGGTTACAGCCAGACTGCTGTAATGTACAATATGCGGGGCTGCCCTTGGAGACATCTCCCCAGCAAGGCTTCCTGGCATCTCTAACTTGGCTATCTCTTCAGAGCCAGGCAAATATACCTTTCTAAAAAATTCATTTCCCCAAGTCTTTAATTGCTAGAAACGGCGGTGACGGCTGCCAGGTTGCAGTTGTGTTTTTTTCTGCCATTTTATTCCCTTCCGAGTTTCGCTACCAACTCGTGACGATGCCTGCTTCTGTTTTTCTCCCGCAAGGCGCCCAGAGAATACTGATGGGTGGCATGGGTGTTAAATAATAAATTCATGGGCCAGCTGCAAGGGAAAGCTCAGGAGGCCTTGGACAGAGACCGGAGGAGGTGGAAGATGGGAGACTTCTCCTGCCTGGGGTGCAGGGACAGGCCCGAGGCTTCAAAAAGGGCCATTTTGAATTCCTTTCATCGCCCAAGACTTTGTGGTATTAAAGAGCTGATGTGGGGGGTCCAGTAAAAGGTAAAGGTAAAGGGACCCCTGACCATTAGGTCCAGCCGTGGCCGACTCTGGGGTTGCGGCACTCATCTCGCTTTATTGGCCGAGGGAGCCGGCGGACAGCTTCCGGGTCATGTGGCCAGCATGACTAAGCCGCTTCTGGCAAACCAGAGCAGCGCATGGAAACGCCGTTTACCTTCCCGCCAGAGCAGTACCTATTTATCTACTTGCACTTGACGTGCTTTCGAACTGCTAGGTGGGCAGGAGCAGGGACCGAGCAACAGGAGCTCACCCCATTCGAACCACCGAGTCCTAGGCTCTGTGGTTTAACCCACAGCACCACCCACGTCCCTGGGGGTTCCAGTGGTGTCCCCCAATTAATTATAATTATTAAATTATTATAATTATTATAATTATTATAATTATTATTTATTATTTATACCCTGCCCATCTGGCTGGGCTTCCCCAGCCACTCTGTGCGGCTTCCAGCAAAATATTAAAATACAGTAATGCATCAAACATTAAAAGCTTCCCTAAACAGGGCTGCCTTCAGATGTCTTCTAAAAGTCTGGTAGTTGTTGTTCTCTTTGACATCTGGTGGGAGGGCGTTCCACAGGGCGGGCGCCACCACCGAGAAGGCCCTCTGCCTGGTTCCCTGTAACTTGGCTTCTCGCAGGGAGGGAACCGCCAGAAGGCCCTCGGAGCTGGACCTCAGTGTCCGGGCAGAACGATGGGGGTGGAGACGCTCCTTCAGGTCTACTGGGCCTTTGAGGCCATTTAGGGCTTTCAAGGTCAGCACCAACACTTTGAATTGTGCTCGGAAACGTCCTGGGAGCCAATGTAGGTCTTTCAAGACGGGTGTTATGTGGTCTCGGCGGCCGCTCCCCAACCTTCCTACCCAGCAACTCAGACCCCCCCCCCACCTAACCCGGCAGCCCCCTCAGAGCTCTCAGACAAACCCGCCGCAGCCCTGCCTTTCCAAAGGATGCTCTGCTGGGTCACTTAATATTTAAACAAGATGTTTAATGTTTGCACAGACAAAAGTTCCCCTCGTGATCCGTTAATAAGCCAGAGGCTGCGGAGGCGAGTGGGCCGTTTTGACGCACCTGGTCTGCCAAAGCCTGATGGGGATGCAGAGAAAAAGAGACAGACAGAAAGAGAGAGAGAGAGAGAGAGGCCATCTTGGCAAGCAGGCTGCCTCCCTGGGTGCCCCACAACCACTGGCATGGGGCAGCCAAACCCACAGATCAGGCTTGCCCAGAATAGCACAAGGAGAAATTAAATTCTGCTCGCAATCCAAGGCGAACCTTTCAAACCTCTCCAAATTCTCCAAAAATGTTTATTGCATTTATAAAAGGTAAAGGGACCCCTGACCATTAGGTCTAGTCGTGACTGACTCTGGGGTTGTGGCGCTCATCTCGCTTTACTGGCCGAGGGAGCCGGCATACAGCTTCCAGGTCATGTGGCCAGCAGGACTAAGCCGCTTCTGGCGAACCAGAGCAGCGCATGGAAATGCTGTTTACCTTCCCGCTGGAGTGGTACCTATTTATCTACTTGCACTTTGACATGCTTTTGAACTGCTAGGTTGGCAGGAGCAGGGATGAGCAACGGGAGCTCACCCCGTCGCGGGGATTCGAACCGCCGACCTTCTGATCGGCAAGTCCTAGGCTCTGTGGTTTAACCTACAGCGCCACCCGCGTCCCTTTATTGCATATATATCCCACCCTTTTTTCTCCAAGGAGCGCAAGGTGGTCACATGGCTCTCGTCCTCCTTATTTACTCCCCACAACAACCCTGTGAGGTAGGTCAGGCTGAGAGAGGCAGCGACCGCCCCTCCAAGGTCACCCAGTGAGTTTTATGGCCAAGTGGGGGGATTTGAACCTGAGTCTCTCCCAGGCCCGAGTCCGACTCTCTAACCACTACGCCACGCTCGGTAATATGCGTAAAAATACACATATTGACAGAAAAACAACATACAAAAATGTGCTTCCTTGGGGTAAATTGCTTGCAAAACTAGTCAAAACTGCATGTATTAGGAAAAATTCACACAAAAATGCTGGTCGATTTTCAATAGGTTTTCTTAAAAAAAATACATCCGCAAATTGCTGCAGAAACGGGGAGAACCAGATATAAGATTGAAAGAATGAGAAACTGAGAGAACCGGAACTGACAAATCCATCCGTCTCTCCTCGCAAGCGACCCAGATCTGTCCCAATTGCAGAAGAGCATCGTCTTGTTCTTAAGTCTGCGTTGAGGATTGCTTTTAATCTTCCAGGCTTGCCTTTTGTGTGCATTTTATGAAAATGTTTTTTCCCCCCTGCGATGGCGATTTTAATTTACGTAAGCCGCCTCAAGTGGGGCATAAGCCCCTGAAAGGCAGAGAAGAAATCTCAGGAACATTTTAAAATAATAATAATAATAAAAATAGAATTATATGTGAAGTCCTCCGCTTGAAACTCAGCCCACAAACTCGCTGTTCTGTGAAAAATACCAGTCAAGGGTGCCTGTGTTAGCAAGATAAACCGTGAGAAGGACTGGCAGCTGAAACCTAACTAAATTATCGTGAGGTTAAATCATGCTGCTGCTGTTGTTGTTGTAGTAGTAGGTGAATTCCTCACAGCTTTCCTTTCACAGAACTGCAAGCACGGGAGAAAAACCCAGAGGCCGCCTAGATCAGCTTTCCCCAGATATTTCAGACTAAAACTCCCGCCAGCCGCAGCCAGCAGGGCCACTGGGCATGGGAGTTGTAGTCCAAAATATATAGAGGGCGCCAGGTTGGGCAACGCTGATTTAGATCAACCCCTGGCCGAGGGATAGGAGCACCTATCAGCCCCACCCTTACCCGCTCTGATCAGGCGGTTTAATCCAAATTATGGCGCAGGGCCGGCTCAAGCGTTGGGCAGAATGGAGCAGCTGCCGCAGCCTCAATACCTGGGATGGGGGAAGACGCCATCTTGCCCTCTGCCTCAGGTGGCAAAATGTCTTGGGCCGGCTCCTATGCAATGTGTGGCTAGGGTTGACCAATCCCCCCCAGGGAGATTCAGCTGGCACCTTCATTATACACCTTTAGGTGCCCTGCAAAAACATTCCTCTTCATCCAGGCCTTGGGCTGATTGACATCTGATACGGTTTTAAACGTGTTGTGGGTACGGGTGGAGGGTTACTGCTTTGCTTTTGTTCGAGTTTTCATTATGTATTTTGTGTTTTTTAGCTTGTGTTTTAATGCTGTGAACAGCCCTGAGATCTACAGATGAAGGGTGATATACAAATATTATCAATAATGTCAACAACAACAACAGGGCCTTCTTGGTAGTGGCCCCTACCTTGTGGAATGCCTTCCCATGATGCGGGTGGTGCTGTGGGTTAAACCACAGAGCCTAGGACTTGCCAATCAGAAGGTCGGCGGTTCGAATCCCCGCGACGGGGTGAGCTCCCGTTGCTCGGTCCCTGCTCCTGCCAACCTAGCAGTTCGAAAGCACGTCAAAGTGCAAGTAGATAAATAGGTACCACTCCGGCGGGAAGGTAAACGGCGTTTCCGTGCGCTGCTCTGGTTCGCCAGAAGCGGCTTAGTCATGCTGGCCACATGACCTGGAAGCTGGACGCTGTACTTAAATGTACTTTCCCTAAGAAACCAGAGGCCTTTCTCTTGGGCATAGTCGGCCAATTGGTGTCAAAGAAGGATAGGATTTTCTTTATGTATGCAACAACAGCAGCAAGAATACTCATCACAAAGTATTGGAAGACACAGGATCTACCCACTCTGGAAGAATGGCAGATGAAGGTGATGGACTATATGGGACTGGCTGAAATGACTGGCAGAATCCGAGACCAGGGAGAAGAGTCGGTGGAAGAAGATTGGAAGAAATTTAAAACTTATCTTGAGAAATATTGTAAAATTAATGAGTGCTAAAATGTTGAGGTTATAGAAAAAAAGGGGATTACAGCTGCAAAAGATTAAGTAAAAGAAAAGAACAAGGGAAAATTAGATAAATTTAAGGGGGAGGATTTGCTGAAACAAATTTGGAAAATGGGATGCAGAAAGGGGTGGTATGGGGAAGTCGGTGAAGTAAGGTTTAAGAAAAAAAAGGATTTGAAATTATACATGTTGGTTTATGTGTTTGTTTGTTTTGTGTATTGTTTGTGTTTATATAAATTGTGAAAAACCAATAAAAATTTTATTAAAAAAAAACAAAGTGGTGCACTTGGTTCTCTTGCTCCCCATTTCATCCTCACAACAACCTGTGAGGTTGGTTAAGTGACTGACTACAAGGTCCAGGGTCGGATTTAGGTTTGATGAGGCCCTAAGCAAGGTAATGGGGCCCTTTATATGTCCAGCTGTCCTTTGTCAACAACAAATTGTCGCTGTTTTTTGTGTGTTGAATATATGGTCATTTATGGACCTAATAGGTATCTCAAGCCATTTGCCCATGTTGCCCTGCAACCAGTCCATGCAGAATGTAGGCACCCTATATATAGAAAGGAGCAAACCAGTGATATTCTAGGGAGCAGGCGAGGCCCATGACTTACATCATAGGAGCCTACACAACACAAAACACTGTTGCCGTCTGTAGGTTTTATTTTATTTGTTTTGTATCTTATATTTTGGAAATGTACAGGTGAAACTTGAAAAATTAGAATATCGTGGAAAAGTTCCTTTATTTCAGGAATTCAACTTCAAAGGTGAAACTAATATATGAGATCGACTCATGACATGCAAAGCGAGATATGCTTCTACTTCTCGGAGGTCCAATCTTGCTCGATTTGCAGTCCTTGTTTTGCTGATTGCCTTGAATATTCCTATTTTCTGAGATTGTTAATTTGGGGTTTTCATAAGCTGCAACGCCATGATCATCGCAATGATAACAAATCAAGGCTTGACATATCTTGCTTTGCATGTCACGAGTCAATCTCATATATTAGTTTCACCTTTGAAGTTGAATTCCTGAAATAAAGGAACTTTTCCACGATATTCAATTTTTTGAGTTTCACCTGTAGAACAAATCAAGGCTTGACATATCTCGCTTTGCATGTCATGAGTCTATCTCATATATTAGTTTCACCTTTGAAGTTGAATTAATGAAATAAAGGAGCGTTTCCACGATATTTGAATTTTTTGAGTTTCACCTGTATAGCCAGGGGTTTTTTCCTTTAAATTTTTTGGGGGGCCCCAAGAGAGTGAGGCCCCAAGCTACAGCTTGTTTAGCTTATACAGTGGTACCTCGGGCTAAGTACCGTATTTTTCGCTCTATAAAACGCACCAGCCTGCATTCGCTCCATAAGACGCACACACATTTCCCCTTACTTTTTAGGAGGGAAAAAGTGAGTCTTATAGAGAAAAAAGTACGGTACTTAATTCGATCCAGAGGTCCGTTCTTAACCTGAAACTGTTCTTAACCTGAAGCACCACTTTAGCTAATGGGGCCTCCTGCTGCCGCCGCGCCGCCAGAGCCCGATTTCTGTTCTCATCCTGAAGCAAAGTTCTTAACCTGAAGCTCTGTTTCTGGGTTAGTGGAGTCTGTAACTTGAAGCGTATGTAACCCGAGGTACCACTGTACGTAAATCCGGCACTGCCAAGGTCACTCATAATAATAATAATAATAATAATAATAATAATTTATTATTTATACCCCGCCCATCTGCCTGGGTTTCCCCAGCCACTCTGGGCGGCTTCCATGGCCGAGTGGGGATTCGAACCCTGCTCTCTCAGGCCCTAGTCTGATGCTCTATTACGCCACATTATGCTCTCTTCCCCAGTCCTGCGGTTTCCAGCAACTGGTATAAGGCCACAGGCTCAAGTTCGCCGCACGCAGATCCGTTACTCCTGGACTGGGCACTCTCACATGTTCACAGGGTGGGACTTTGCCCACCCTACTGAGATCTGCTGAAGCGGGGACTCTGGCCCCTTCGTCCATTGGGTGCTTTTCCGGAAGGTTCCAAGCTGGCGATGCCACGCGGCACCCCGAAGCCTTTGGGTTCTCTCGTTCCGCTTCTGCGAGGGAAACGGGGGACCCTAATGGATTTTTTAAAAAGAAGAAAGAGAGAGATTTGGGGGGGGGTTCGCGTGCAGCGCGCGGCGCGGGACTCTCTCTCGCTGGCAGCTGCCGGGGGCTCTGGGAAGCTGGGCCCGTCGGTTCAGTTTAGACTCGCTCGGCTGAGCCCTCACAAAGAACACGCCTGGCCGGTGGGGGGCCACCCTTCGCGAGGCTGCAGACGCAGGGCAGGCATGAGAGACGGCCGTGCCCACCCCCCTCTCGGTGCCCACCTCCCCGCCAAACGGCCGGGGCCTGCTTGCTTGCCCAAGCTCCTCTCCGGAGGGAGACACAAGCTAGTCCACGGGTTCCTGGCAATTGAGGGCATCCTGTGATTTCTTTAAAAGGACAACACATCCTATGGACTTTTTACAGCTGCAAAATTAAAAGTTTCAAAAAAGAAAGAAATAAAAAGACAAGCCGGGGTTTGGCCCTCGGTGACCGCTGCACCTTTCGGCCTGGCGGGTGCCCATCATCTGACCTTAGGTATATTGAGAGGGTGTGTGTGTGTGGCCAGCTTGGATATGCATTTAAAAATATTAAATTGCTTTCCCCGATACTCGCCAGGGATATAATATCTGAGCGAATGGAATGATTTACAAGGGCTGCCCAGGGTGGAGGGGCTGGGGGCTGGCACCAACCTGAAGCTGTGCCCTCGGACTTGTTAGTCCTCAGAGGGAAGAGATTTGTGGCAGCCCCCCCCCCACGGCACCCGCGAGAGCGATGCACCCCATTTCCTCATGGCACTGGAAACGCGGCCATCACCGTTTGATTATTTCTGCCCAAGCTTTCTAGGGAAAGTGATGGGGAAAAATGTTGTGGTTCCTGCATTTGGGGGGGTTGGTCTGGATGACCCTCGGGGTCTCTTCCAGCTCTGTCGTTCTGTGATTCTACAGTGGCTGGGCTTTGTGGCGCCAATTAAGGCAGGCAAAACGTGCTGAGATGCAGCCACTTTGGGGGGGGGGGCTTTAAATGAGTGGCTTGCCGTTTCCTCTTCCATCACTTCCTGTCCTAGATGGTGCCACCACCTTCCCTGCCCCCAGCCAGCCCATTTCCTTCTTCCCTTCTCTCCTTCCACTCAGCTGTCTCGCGCTCTACCTCATGCTTGGCTGGGCATAAATTCATTTGAAGGGGGAGGAAAAACTGGGTCAACGACGCCTTGCCACCACCACCGGGGAAAAAACCCACTATGTCCGCCTTGATGCTCCCATCACCTGGCTTTGAGGGAGGGGGGACGGGAAGTGTCAGTGTCTGGGGTGGGGGAAAGTGGTGGAAAAGCTGGTGGCTATCTTGCCTGGTGGGTAGAGCAATGACCTTGATTTGTAAATATATATATATATATATATATATAAATATAAAAAATAAGGTGAAAGCCACGGCAACTGCAGAGATCTGGATTCCCTTGCTTGCCCCCCCTGGTTGGGCGGAGGAGGAGGGGGAGACACAGGGTGGTCAAGTGGGTTTCTTTCAACATTCGTCTGCTTGCCCAGGGGCGCAACCCAGGCTGCAAAGCAGAGAGAAGGGAAGAAAAGGCAGAAAGAGGAAGATAGATATATATATCTCTGTATCTATATAAATTGTGTGTGTGCGTCTTTGAGAGGAGAGGGAACGGGAAACTGCTATCCACCATCCTTGGCAGCCATGCAAACCCCATATATCTGGGCCCGCGTGGCCCTAAACAACAACCCCACAGATATCGCTTGCACGCCCTGGGGCAGGAAACGGGACTTTGCGTTAAACAGGGTCCCTGGTGCACACACACACACACACACACACCCTTCAGAAACAGTCGCATCTCAGAAATGGTCGACACGGGAGTGGGGAGGGCGCTTTATGCTCGCAAGAGGAAGGGGGGAGTTGAGTTAGACCCCCCCCCCACACACACACCATGGAAAAAGCAGACAAATTGGTGTGTGTGTCTGGGCTGGGGGGGTGGAGATTGGCTGGTTACCCCAAAGTGGCTGCTGTGGTACAGCCAAGTGGCTGGCTCATACAGGTTTGCCAGGAGACAGTTGCCATGGCGATGGCTGAAGGGCCACCCCAGGCAGCCGGAGCTGATGAGACAGGGACAGGGGAGAGGAAAGGGGGGGGTTAGAGGACTCGGTCCCTCTCCTCTTCCTTAAAAGATCAGGGGGACGCTCACTAGCCGCGCCCCAAAATATATCCCTCTTCCTTTGCCCCAGGACTGAGATGGGCTAGAACAGGCCTTAGGACGGCCTAGTCGGCCTCAAATTCCCTCCAAAGGCCGAGTCGCCCTCCAGACCCCTTAAATGCTGGACTCCCAGCCTCCGTCACACGGTATCATTGGTTTCTGACAAGAGGATAAACCCCGGGCAACGGTCACGCATTGCAGGTGGGGCTGCCCATGGAAATAAAAAAATATGGCGGTGAAACTATTGCGGTTGCCACGTTTCCCTGCTTTCTTGGAAGAGGCGCAAAGCCACCAACAGAATCAGCTTTCGTCCGTGCCCAAGCGGCGCCCTCCAGGTGTTTCGAACTACAACTCCCGTCGGTCCCAGCCAGCCGCAATGAACCCCAGTATCCGAAACAAACGCACACATCCTTCTCTGCCCTCACCCTGCTCTTCCCCCTGCCCACCTCTCTCCCTTTGTTCCCCTTCTGTCCGTTTCCTAGGATGTTTGCCCCTCGGGGGCAGAGATCCGAGCTCTCCTTCTTTGTAATTCACCGTGTACATGGATGGTGCTACGTCACCGACAGCAGCAGCAACTACGGATGTTGCAAGTCGCAAGTCGTTAAGGAAAAGGTGACTGATTATTCATGGAGTAGGTGTGGGCGCTCCTTGGCAGCAATGGGCGCATTTAATGTTCTGCTCTCCACCGCTGTGCCAGGGAATAGGCGCCTTCCGCCTTCCAAGAACCGCACGTTCCCGCTTTTCCTGCCTCCCACTTCTCCTGCCCCAGGTATGCCTGGGGGCCCACGGGAAGCGGGAACTTAAAGCACCCCCAACTGTGTTTTGTGGACGTGCCACTTGGACCTCGTGCAAAAACATCGATCCAGTCGGGATGGAAGAATGTCTCAGCGCTGGGTTCCCCTGGTTTTCCAACCTTGTATTCAATTCATCCCATTTCTTCCCCCGTTTGTACATTTTTCTTTGCGAATGGTTCACACAAAAATCTGCGTTTTCACGTACATTCCCCCTAATGTGTCCATTTTGGTACACCTTTTTCTTCTTCTAAGACTTTGGAGCACATTTTTGGGTGGCTGGAGAACAGCGTTGCAACATCCAGAGACCTGCACAGTTTTTAAGGATGTCTGGGTTTGCTTACTGGCCCGGGCAGTGTGAATTAAGTAAATCCGCTTTCGAATGCAATCCAAACCAGTTTCTCCCCCGCCTGTTCTTAGGGCATACATGCAAAGGAATTGAGGGCCTTTGGGAAGAAATAAAGGGCTGCTCATTCAGTCCTAGCCACCAACGCCATTGACTTCTGGGTGCAATTCAAAGGACTGGTTGTGCCCTAAAAACAGCCCTACGTGGCCAGGGACAAGAATATCTGAAGGATGGCCACCATCTCTTCTCTCCCCATATAACTGAGATCTATCTCTGGTTGATTTGTATCCCATCTTTCCACCAGCAGCAGTGCAAATACAAAGATGCCATAAGATGCAACAACATCAATCTGTTTAGTGTTGTTTTTAAACAGGCACCCATGTTGTGCTTTAATTTGGTTTTATTGTTTCATTCTGATTGTTTTTAATTTTTGCTGACTGCCTTCCTCTTTAGTCTGTTGGAAAGTTGCAATGATAAATAGGTGCATTCCATATACTACGCGGGTGGCGCGGGTGGCGCTGTGGGTTAAACCACAGAGACTAGGGCTTGCCAATCAGAAGGTCGGCGGTTCGAATGCCCACGATGGGGTGAGCTCCCATTGCTCAGTCCCTGCTCCTGCCAACCTAGCAGTTCGAAAGCATGAAGTGCAAGTAGATAATTTGGTACCACTCCGGTGGGAAGGTAAACGGCGTTTCCGTGCGCTGCTCTGGTTCGCCAGAAGCGGCTTAGGCATGCTGGTCACATGACCTGGAAGCTGGACGCTGGCTCCCTCGGCCAGTAAAGCGAGATGAGCGCCGCAACCCCAGAGTCGTCCGTGACTGGACCCAACGGTCAGAGGTCCCTTTACCTATATACTACGCATTAGATAGAAGCACACAAGCCCTGCTCCCACAGGTATACCCTTAAAGAACACTGGAAACACATTCTTACCCTCAAAGGATTCTGGGGACTATAGTTTACCCCTCAAGAGTTCCAATCCCTAGCAACCCTCAAACTACAGTGCCCAGAATTCCTTTCGGTAAATAATATGCTCCGGATATGCTTTAAAGCAGGGTTTCCCAAAATTGGGCCTCCAGCTGTTTTTGCACTACATTTCCCATCATCCCTAACCACTGGTCCTACTAGCTAGGGATGATGGGAGTTGTAGTCCAAGAACAGCTATGGACCCAAGTTTGGGAAACCTTGCTTTAAAGGCACAATGTGTATGCAGCCACAATCCCTCTCAGCTACCTCTGATCTGAACATTATTTTTAAGGATCTCTTACACTCTCTCTCTCTCTTTCTCAATATCCTGTGTGGTGCATGGGTTTTAACCACGATTTCCTGTTCCTTCAGCCGCATCTACCGCCTGCCAGACTGGCGGCGGCACCTACAGACATCTCAAGGCCTTGCAATTCTGTGCAAGCGAGGGATTTGGTATGCGGAGGGGACGTGCAGAAAGAAAAGGAAGTCCCCCCCCCTTCCCCAGGGTGTTAAAACTTACTGATGATGTAATAGTCCTGGTTGGTCTTGAACTCGTGGCCCCAGAGGTTGGGGCTGTACTCCTGGAACTTGATTGTGAAGCGCATGTCTTGCTCGGGCCGGTCGCAGGTGAGCAGCAGGTTGGGGGTGCGGAGGATCTCGCAGCGCTCGGCCTGCTCCGTCTGAACCAGGTAGAGCTTGTAATATTCATAGTCCTCTGTGGAAAAAGGGCCCAGCGGCACAGAGCGGGGGCAGATGAGGTCCAGGCGGTCGCCAATCTGAGGGTACAAAACGTAGCCCTCCTCGTTCTGGAACCTGAAGGGGAGCAACGGATAAAATCAGCTCAACGGAGCAGACTTGGGAGCCAGGACCCTGCTTTCTTTCTTTCTTTCTTTCTTTCTTTCTTTCTTTCTTTCTTTCTTTCTTTTTCAAGTACCGTATTTTTTGCTCTACAAGACTCACTTTTCCCCTCCTAAAAAGTAAGGGGAAATGTGTGTGCGTCTTATGAAGCGAATGCAGGCTGCGCAGCTATCCCAGAAGCCAGAATTCCCCCCCCCCCTTGTTTTCCTCCTCCAAAAACTAGGTGCGTCTTGTGGTCTGGTGCGTCTTATAGAGCGAAAAATACGGTACTTTTTATTGAAATTTAAGAACACCACCACCAACCAACAAAAACATCAAGTCTTGTTACAGATATCCTACTTTATGCTCCATAGAGCCGTTGACTTCCGTCCTTCCCTTCCGCAAGTTTTCTTATTCCAGTCTATAATTCACAGTTTCACTGATTAAAAATAACACCATGACGTAAGAATTAATTCAATCCTGCCAACGTTTTCATATTTCTACAGTTCTCACTTATATAAACCATGAATTTACTCCATTCTTTTTGGTACTTCGTCTCCTCCTGATTGCGAATTCTGTGTGTCAATTTTGCCATTTCAGCGTATTCAACCAACTTTATCTGCCATTCCCTTACAGTCGGAATCTGCTGTGACTTCCACTTTTGGGCTATCAAAACTCTAGCTGCTGTTGTTGCATACAAATATAATCTTTGGTCTGTCTTCTTAATATCTTCTCCCACCAAGCCTAGCAAAAATTCTTCCGGCTTTTTTGGAAAAGTATATTTAAACATCTTTTTTAACTCATTATAGATCGATTCCCAAAACTCTTTTATTTTGTTACATGACCACCACATATGGTAGAAATCGCCGTCCTTTTCCTTACATTTCCAGCAAGTTTTGCTACTTGTCCCATACATAGGACCCTGCATTCTTTCAACCAGCCTCTCTCGTAACAACAAAAAAAACACACAAAAAAACCAGGGTGCCAGAGGGAGAAGGGGACCCCGCGGTGCTTAATTACGAAACCAACGTTAAATAAGTTGGAGTTCTTGTTATTGAATATACCAAGAAAAAAGCACACCAAGAACTCAGGCCAATATAAGTTCCAGTAGTGGGACTGGTCCCTACTCACAAATCAATACAGTGGTACCTTGGGTTACATACGCTTCAGGTTACAGACTCCGCTAACCCAGAAATAGTGCTTCAGGTTAAGAACTTTGCTTCAGGATAAGAACAGAAATCGTGCTACAGTGGCAGCAGGAGGCCCCATTAGCTAAAGTGGTGCTTCAGGATAAGAACAGTTTCAGGTTAAGAACGGACCTCCGGAACGAATTAAGTACTTAACCCGAGGTACCACTGTAGTCAATTGTAACAAAAACTAATCCATTCAAAAGTATGTATTCTGACAAAGATTACAAACTCAAATCATTGACTTCTGCTCAATGATTGAAACTAAGACCTTCACGGCAAATCTAACTAAGGACTAATATGAACTTATCTCTACTCATAAACTCTTATCTCTTAACTCTATAACGAATTATTGTGTTATACATATCCTTATGAGTCTGAGTTTGTAATCTCTGAGTTTGTAATCCTTGTCAGAATACATACTTTTGAATGGGTTAGTTTTTGTTACAACTGACTACTGATTTGTGAGTAGGGACCACTCTCAATATTGAAACTTATATTGGCCTGAGTTCTTGGCGTAATTACGAAAGCAAAGCAACAGGTGTTGCTAGCAGTGAGAAGCAAGATCGAAAACACAGTTGTGTTGGGGCTGGTTTGTGGAAGCGACGTTTCTCTGCGCAAAGGCTTTCTGCAGATGCTCAGAGACACCAGCCTTTTAATGCTCAACGGACTGAGCCCAGACGTTGGAAGATAACTACTGGTATTAAATTAAGCCAGGAAGGCTTAAGGCTCTCTGTAACCGGAAATTTGGTGGACACCTTCCAATATCATTGGAAACATGTCAGTTTCCCCATCACACGCCCAGCTGCAAACAGCCTCTCATGGCAACCAGTGGGGTGAGGTGGTTAAGAGTCTTGGACTAGCAACTGGGAAAGACCAGGGCTTTAGTCCCCCATCACGCCATATGGAGCTTGCTGGATGACCCCTGTCTCTTGGCCTATCCTACCTCACAGGGCTTTTGCGATGCTAAAATGGGGCTTGAGAGAAGCATTGTTTACATTGGTGTATGCAACATTTGAGAGGGACATGGGTGGCGCTGTGGGTTAAACCACAGAGCCTAGGACTTGCCAATCAGAAGGTCGGCGGTTCAAATACCCGCGACGGGGTGAGCTCCCGTTGCTCGGTTCCTGATCCTGCCAACCTAGCAGTTTGAAAGCACGTCAAAGTGCAAGTAGATAAATAGGTACCACTGTGGCAGGAAGGTAAACAGTGTTTCCGTGCGCTGCTCTGGTTTGCCAGAAGCGGCTTGGTCATGCTGGCCACATGACCTGGAAGCTGTACGCCGGCCAGTAAAGCGAGATGAGCGCTGCAACCCCAGAGTCGGTCACAACTGGACCTAATGGTCAGGGGTCCCTTTACCTTTAACCTATGCAACATTTGCAGACGTCAGCACCTTCCAGGTGCTTTCTCCTACAACTCACGGCTGGTCCCAGGTTTCGGAAGGCAGGTTTACACACACACACAATACTTTTTGCTTCACTCTTACGCCAGGACAAACAGGTGCCATTTCTCAAGAAAACAAAAGCCTTATACTGACTCCATTCACCAGAGGCACAGGCGAGACCAGTGAATATACCACGAGGACCTGTCACCCTCGCCCACTTGCAAATCTCCTTCTAGGTTTAGAAATCAGGGCTGCAAATTTTAATCCACTGATTGGTTCGGCTAATCAATTTCAGAAGCCTTTTAAAAGTTTGCTGGGGAAGAACGTCCCCGTAATATGCAGGAACCATTCGTCCCCAGTGAAAGTGGAAGGAGCTGGGCTGCTTAGGGTTGCTAGTGGTGAAAAAAATAAAATTAAGCAGGTAGGGGCATAGCATTTTGACTAAAAGTCATCAGGAGAGCTTGTTGTTGTTTTTTGTTGTAGTGTGGGGTGTTGTAACCTTTTGCCACGTCTTCCTAGATTGCCCCCGCCTGCCAAAATTGTTTGTATTTTGCAATCAACTGAAAATAACGCCCATATTTGACAAGTCATTTTGGCTCACCCGCCAAAATCAGACAAAAACTGAGCATAGCGAGCAACTACACCAGACATTTCAGGTATCTGACCAGAAGTCTCTAAGATAATGTCTGCTACGACAATAATAATAATTTATTATTTATACCCCGCCCATCTGGCTGGGTTTCCCCAGCCACTCTGGGCGGCTTTCAACAGAACATTAAAATACAAAATGCAGGAATCGTAAAACACAGACAAGAGACCGTGTTTCCTTGCTTCAGAACGGCTGTTTTTGCCCATATGCAAATTATGCAAATTTAATCAACTGATTAACTGACAAAAACTCCCGCGATTGAAAAACGAAGGTTTCTTCAACTGGGTTGGCAGCCCTACTTATAAATGTCCTGACATTTGGAGGCGTTTAGCACATCCCTTTAAATAATAATAATATTAATAATAATCACGCAAAATCCTATTTAAAAAGCAACTGATTGAAGTTGCCTCAAAGACCGCAAAATATAAAGCCCAGAAGTTCTGTGTTTTTCCACCTCCGGGGTGAAGTTCTTTGCATCTGTCTTTAATTTGCATTTCTTGGTCTATCCTCCGCGCCATCCTTCCCGAAAACAGCAGGACACCCCCCCACTCTCCCTGCTCCATCAGTTGGTCCCACATGCCCTGGGAGCATCATGCGCCGCCCCCCAAACCCAGGCAGGGAACCATCAGAGAACCGACAAAGAATTCCAACCCTGTATTCAAACCTGTTGACATTTGACCCCAGAGCCGCCTGTCCCCAGCCCCCTGGGACAGATCAGCTGCCAAATGAGATAATAGCCCAGGAGGAGAAGAGGCAGGACTGAGGCCTGGCCAGGGGTGGTGGTGTGGTTAGCAGAGAAGCAGATGAAAGACTCCTGGGTCCTACCCCTTGCTCAAAAAAGGAGGGGAGTGGCAGCCGTAGCGATTCCTAGGATCTACCCTCCAGCCTTAAGTCATTTAGCCCTGCAAATGTCTTGGCCCAGGGGTGCTGGGACAGGGGCAGCTCAGTCCGAGCCAGAGCTTCAGCAAAATCTGCAAAAAAATGTGAATATTAACTGGGCAGCAGTGTTTGAAGAGGGGCAGGATAATTGCTGCAAACCAGCAATAAGGCAAGAGCCAAAGTTGGCTTGCAGCGGGGTATACCGTATTTTTTGCTCTATAAGACTCACTTTTCCCCTCCTAAAAAGTAAGGGGAAATGTGTGTGCGTCTTATGGAGCGAATGCAGGCTGCGCAGCTATCCCAGAAGCCAGAACAGCAAGAGGGATTGATGCTTTCTTTCACTGCGCAGCGATCCCTCTTGCTGTTCTGGCTTCTGAGATTCAGAATATTTTTTTTCCTTGTTTTCCTCCTCCAAAAATTGGTGCGTCTTGTGGTCTGGTGCGTCCTATAGAGCGGAAAATACGGTAATTCAGAGGCCAAATGGAGCGCTTCTGAGAAGGGCCGCGTCACACAAGGCCTCGGGGCTGTGTTGCCATGCAGCTGGTGGGCAACAGATACAGTACAGGCCTTCTCAGGCTTGCTTCAGAGATGGCATTATTTAAAGCCCCCTGACTCCATTCCCCCAACATCCCAAATCAAACATACGTCTACAGAGCCCAGTCAGTTCCACTAATCCCCCATCTTCGATTCCACATGCTGGACAGAGCAGTGCAACTAGAGAAAATCCTGTGGAAAATACTGAGCTAGATGGACCAAGACGATTTCCCAAGTTTCCAAGCATTCCCCTGGGGGGAAAAAATCATATTCTCCCTCCTAGAAAAATGTGATTTCCCCAAATAATGAAGAATGCAGTTCGTGAATCGTATGGGGCTGGCACCTACTGGCCAGCGCCAATGCCGCCGCGTTGCTTCAATTTTGAGCGACACAATGCAAAAGGGTGTTTGTATCCAGCATTAAAGGTAAAGGGACCCCTGACCATTAGGTCCAGTCGTGGCCGACTCTGGGGTTGCGGCGCTCATCTTGCTTTATTGGCCGAGGGAGCCGGAGTACAGCTTCCAGGTCATGTGGCCAGCAGGACTAAGCCACTTCTGGCGAACCAGAGCAGCGCACGGAAACACCGTTTACCTTCCCGCCGGAGCGGTACCTATTGATCTACTTGCACTTTGACGTGCTTTCAAACTGCTAGGTTGGCAGGAGCAGGGACCGAGCAACGGGAGCTCACCCCGTCGCGGGGATTCGAACCGCCAACCTTCTGATTGGCAAGTCCTAGGCTCTGTGGTTTAACCCACAGCGCCACCCGCGCCCCTTCCTCAAAAGCTTAGCACTCCTCAAACATTTTTGGAACGAATCGACAGGAAACACAGGCACGGCTGCCCTTTCTGTATCAACAATGCCCACCACTTTTCCTTCTCCCATACAGTGGTACCTCAGGTTAAGTACTTAATTCGTTCCAGAGATCCGTTCTTAACCTAAAACTGTTCATAACCTGAAGCACCACTTTAGCTAATGGGGCCTCCTGCTGCCGCTGCACGATTTCTGTTCTCATCCTGAAGCAAAGTTCTTAACCTGAAGCACTATTTCTGGGTTAGCGGAGTCTGTAACCTGAAGCGTATGTAACCCGAGGTACCACTGTACTTTAAAGTCAGCCTTCTCCAACCCGGGCTGCTCTTTGGACCCGCTGATGGGAGTTGTAGTCAAAACATCCAGAGCAACCTAGGTTGGAGAAAGCTTTTCTTTTTTAAAAAGTAGTTCTTTCAAAGCTCATTTATTTTTCTCGCTTGGGGATGGCTTGCCTCGATCTAGCGCCGACAGAGCACTAAAAATAAAAGTCATTTTATTTCGCTGTGCAGAAAGTCGCCGGGAAACACATGATGAAATAGGGCCTTGACGGGAAAAATGACAACTTTTCCGCGCTGCAAAACAGGGATATCGCAAAGTCACTTACACGTGTTAACGGACACACCCGGACCTGCCAGTATAACCACACACACGGACCTTTGACCAAACGGATGCTCAAAACGCACAAGTCCATTGCACAGCTCCGGCAGGCAAGGGGATAAAGGCAAACTTTGGAAACAGTTGATCCAGCAGCCCTGCATACCAGTCTCTTACCCCAGCCGCCTTGTTCCTGGAGGGCAAGAGCAGAGCAGCTGCTCTCTGCATGCAAAAGGTCCTGGGTTCAAATCCCAGCAGCTCCGGGTATGGCCGGAAGCCCTGCCTGAAATCCCGGCGAGCCTCTGCGGTCTTGACTATGCTACCACTCAGTGGATTTGTAACTGGCTGGCTGACCGAACCCAAAGGGTGCTCATCAATGGTTCCTCTTCATCCTGGAGAAGAGTGACTAGTGGGGTGCCACAGGGTTCTGTCTTGGGCCTGGTCTTGTTCAACATCTTTATCAACGACTTGGATGATGGACTCAAGGGCATCCTGATCAAATTTGCAGATGACACCAAACTGGGAGGGGTGGCTAACACCCCAGAGGACAGGATCACACTTCAAAACGACCTTGACAGATTAGAGAACTGGGCAAAAACAAACAAGATGAATTTTAACAGGGAGAAATGTAAAGTATTGCACTTGGGCAAAAAAAATGAGAGGCACAAATACAAGATGGGGGACACCTGGCTTGAGAGCAGTACATGTGAAAAGAATCTAGGAGTCTTGGTTGACCACAAACTTGACATGAGCCAACAGTGTGACGCGGCAGCTAAAAAAGCCAATGCAATTCTGGGCTGCATCAATAGGAGTATAGCATCTAGATCAAGGGAAGTAATAGTGCCACTGTATTCTGCTCTGGTCAGACCTCACCTGGAGTACTGTGTCCAGTTCTGGGCACCACAGTTCAAGAAGGACACTGACAAACTGGAACATGTCCAGAGGAGGGCAACCAGAATGGTCAAAGGCCTGGAAACGATGCCTTATGAGGAACGGCTAAGGGAGCTGGGCATGTTTAGCCTGGAGAAGAGGAGGTTAAGGGGTGATATGATAGCCATGTTCAAATCTATAAAAGGATGTCACATAGAGGAGGGAGAAAGGTTGTTTTCTGCTGCTCCAGAGAAGCGGACACGGAGCAATGGATCCAAACTACAAGAAAGAAGATTCCACCTAAACATTAGGAAGAACTTCCTGACAGTAAGAGCTGTTGGACAGTGGAATTTGCTGCCAAGGAGTGTGGTGGAGTCTCCTACTTTGGAGGTCTTTAAGCAGAGGCTTGACAACCATATGTCAGGAGTGCTCTGATGGTGTTTCCTGCTTGGCAGGGGGTTGGACTCGATGGCCCTTGTGGTCTCTTCCAACTCTAGGATTCTATGATTCTGCCAGCCAGTGTAGACATTATGGGGTTAGATGGCTCAAGGATTTGACTTGGCACCGGCCAGAGGCCTATGCTTCTAAGCTGGAGAGGAGAGAACCCAGGAGTCCTAGCTCTGGGGCTATAATCAGTACACACCTTGTTTTCCTTTTATAGAAGTGAAAGGGGGGTTGTACAGATGACTTCATTAGGGGGAAACCTGGCTCTCATTCCTGGCGCCCGAGTACTTTCTGTTCCAAAACGTTAAAGAAACAAGGACACAAAAACAAACGCAGCACACACACACACCCGCTCCACCCTCACCCTGAGTGGGACCCAGGCACCCGGGCTCTCCCACACCCCAAGGAAACCAGCTCCCTGCAGGCTCATCTGCAATCGCTTCTGAAGGAACCCAGGCGTCCTGGCACAAAAAGTGTTGTCCCCTTCACCCTCCCCAACGCAGAACCCCGGAGTCCTGGCTGCGAGGCCTTCCCCAAGCACAGGCCTAATTTGCCCCCCCCCCCCAGGATCCAAGAGGGATCCTTACCTGCCCCACATCTCCAAAACAACAACAGCGGCCTATGGGAGGCCCCGTCGCCCAACTCTTTTCCAGAGGTGCCCCCCCATCCCTTGAAAAACAAGCTCAGGAATTGGGGCTCCCCAGTACAAGATGCTCCACTCAGGGAGCCCAAGAACGGCAGCCATCCTAGATGCCCGCCCCCCCATATAAAAAAACAAGCCCCAATCCTTTCCCCCAGGGGTGTTCCTGGTAGGAAGGGTACAATGGCTACCGTTGCCGTGGCAACGCATGCCAACTGGTGATGGAGGGGCCTAGCAGGAAGCGGGTGGGCACCTCTCTAGGGTCACTCAGGGAGCCCAAGAACGGCGGCCATGTGCCCCTCATCCTAGATTCCACCCCCCCATGCAAAAACCAAGCCCCAATCCTTTCCCCCAGGGGTGTTCCTGATAGGAAGGGTACAATGGCTACTGTTGCCGTGGCAACACATGCCAACTGGTGATGGAGGCGCCTAGCAGGAAGCGGGTGGGTACCTCTCTAGGGCCACGAGAGGGGGCAAAGTGTGTGTGTGTGTGTGTGTGTGTGTGTGTGTCCATGAGTGTGCATGCATTAATTTTTTTTGGGGGGGGGGCTCCTCATTCTTTCCAACCAGATGTCACTCTTTTGTGGTCCAAACTTGGGGCCTGGTAGCAGGTCTCTCTCTGCCTCGCCCAATTCATGGAAATGGGTCTGGAACCATTTTTGGGGGGCAGTAGGACCTGTTGCTTCTTATTGCCCACCCCTCCCCTCGCACCCCCCTCCCCTTCCCCGCTGCCCCTCCTCCCCTCCTGTAACGGGGTCATGGGCTCAGCTGGAATTGGGGAGGGCGAGGGCGAGGAGATGAAATGGAAAGTGACAGCTCAGGAAAGGAGCTAACGAGAAAATGGAAAAAAGGGGGAGAAAGGGAGGGCGGGAGCGAAAGAGAGAGAGAGAGAGGAGAGGGGAGATCCTCCACCCATCGCTGGGAACTCAGGAGTCCTGGAATATAATTGCATGTCTGCGTTGACCCACTGGGCCTCCCCTTCCCCCTAAGCCACTGGAGGGGACCCAGGAGTCCTGGCTCACAGCAGTCTAGGCTATAAAGTCTCCCTTTCCCCCACCTCTTCCTGGTCAAACTCATTATGACCCAGTTTCCAGAAAACCCAGGATTCTTGGCTCCCAACTATTAGGCAATAATCTCTTTCTCCCACCCCACTCTTTGCAGAAACTACCTCTCCCCTTCTTGCTGGGCTCCTCCAATTGGGAACCCCCAATTCAAGAGAGCCCAGGGCTGTGTACACACCATATATTTAAAAGCGCATTCCCCAACACCACCCCAAAGAATCTTGGTGGTTTGCTCCCAAGTAGAGCTACAATGCAAAGCACCATTAACAAACTACAGTTCCCAGTATATATATATTTTTCGGGAGGGATCTGCTTTCAATGTATGGTGCCCCATCACCCAGCATGCCCCTCTTCAGCCCCCCCCCCTTGTTTCTTCGTCAAGCAGGAATGTAATCTCTGTACTCCTGGTTAAATATTAGAGACCCCACTGCTCTCCGCTCCCCTTCCTTGCCTGTGTGACCCCTGCGGCTTACACTCCATGTCCTGTTCCAGCTCGTTGGAGGGAGAAGCTTTCTGATTCCTATCGGCTGTGGGGTTGGGGGGGGGGGTGGCCAGACCTGATTGCCTCAGCCACCTTGCCCTTAATGAAATAATTAACTCCTCCTGACCTCCCCTGCCCCGATACAGAAAAAGACCCACATCACACACAGAGCCCCCCTTGTTCAGAGGGGATACACAGCTGCCGCAAAGCGGGTGGGGGGGTGCTGGGGAGGCACCCGCAAAAAGTTGCAGCTGTCTCTGGGGTGGACCAGTTGGTGAGGCGCCGACCCTGAGATTGCAGCCGCTTCTGGGGAAAGGCGGAGAAGAGCTTTCGCTATTTCGAACGGGGAACCGTGCAGCCAGACTGCTGTCTGCCTTCAAGTCACTTCATTCGAGTCTCCACACTTATCTTTCGCCCCACAGAAAACCTGAATTGCTATTTGTTCCGATTCAGCATTAAAGAGCGGGTTTTCGCAGGGGCAAAAATATATTTTTTTAAAAAAGTGGTCAGATGCAGCGATTTAAAGACAGCACAAAAGGAAGTCTGGAGGAACCGGCGGTCTTTTCCCCGGAACGCTGTCTGAGATGCGTGTGGGCTGGTTGCTGTGAGCCACAGGGCACACTGCACGTGCTCAGAGGCACACTTACTGGTTCATTAGTGTTGTATTTTAATCTTGTTTTTAAGTTGTATTTCGATCAATTTGTTTTTATATCGGATGTTAGCTGCCCTGAGCCCGGTCTTGGCTGGGGAGGGCGGGGTATAAATAAAATTTATTATTATTATTATTATTCATGTTCCCGGGGCCCAATAGAGTGGCTTCGGATGCAGACAGGTAGGCTTGCGGAGGCAGCTATTTGCTGACATCGCAGGTGTGTTTATACAGCGCCATCAATGTGCATGGAGTTTGCAGAGCCTAATAGGTAAAAAAAAAGGCAGGTCTCTGCTGCCAGGCGCTTACAATCACCGGCAGGGGTGGGAGCGAACAAAGCAAGAAGCTGGAAGTGATGGGCAAAGGCAGTTAAAACACAGTTAAAATTTGGTAAGAGTCCTGAATGCGGGCAGCTGAGGATATACGATTCCTTGCCCGAGGCTCTGCTACAGCTGCCTCTGGAGAGGAGCACATAAGTGTTTGAAAAAGGAGGGAAGGGAGGGCGACGGAGTGAGTGTGTATGTGTGCATTTTTTCCAGGACTCCTGGGTCCTCGGAGCTGGAGTTTTCTCCAAGCTGCTTTCAAGTCTCTTCCAAGCCAGTGACTTTGGGCCTTGGTGAGATTTGCATCTTCTGGCAATAATTAACGGGGGTGGGGGGGTGGGAAGGGAGAGAAAGACCCGGGTCCTTGGCCCTCCGTTTTCCCTGGATGGGAGGAGAAGGATCAAGAATTGACAAGCGTCTGGGCTGGATGTGGGGAGAGAGAAGAGGAGAGGGAGGACTCCCTGTTTTCAGTCCATAGGGGAATATTTGCAGCTCTTCGCACCTGAAAGGCAGGAACCAAGGCCCCAAAGGAACCCCCAAGTTAACTGCAAGCTGTCTTAAAATCATTGTAACAAGAATCTTGGCCTTTCCCCCAGCATAAACCCAGTATTAATGCCATTCTCCTTGAGAACTCGTCTGCCTTATTCCCTGTCGTGTCGTGGTTAGTGAATGCACCAGGACTATGAGCGACGAGTCTTGCGTTCAAATCCTCTCTCTCAGCCTCACAAGTTTGTTGTAAGGAGAAAATGAGGAAAGGCAGGGTGCATGAAGGAAGAAGCAATAAATAACCCCTGGAAGCCGGCAGGACCCTCGAGACACAGGCAAATCCCAATGGCTGTCACAGAGAACCCTAAAATTCTTGGCGTCAACTTCCTGCCTCCCCCAGCCTGACTTAATTCTCTAGTCTGCACACTGCGCTTCCTCTTCCGATTATTATTTATGGATCGCTTCCTATGAAGTGTCTCAAAGCGATTTCACAATACAATACAAAGACTCGTGTGTGCGTGTATATAAAATATATATATACAGTGGTGCCTTGGGTTAAGTACTTAATTCGTTCCGGAGGTCCGTTCTTAACCTGAAACTGTTCTTAACCTGAAGCACCACTTTAGCTAATGGGGCCTCCTGTTGCTGCTGTGCCACTGGAGCATGATTTCTGTTCTCATCCTGAAGTTCTTAACCCGGGTTCTTAACCTGAGGTACTATTTCTGGGTTAGCAGAGTCTGTAACCTGAAGCGTATGTCACCTGAAGCGTATGTAACCCGAGGTACCACTGTACAGCGACAGCGATGGCACCTATAAAAAACAATTGCACAGATTTCAAAAGCTACAGATTCATTTTTTGTAAAGAAAACCCCAATTGCATAGATTTAAAAAACAATTCCAAATAAATTCAGAAGCACTGACTGGGGGAAAAATATACACGGTATATAATCTGCACTTGGAGGACTCGTTATGAAGTCGGAAACACGACACTTCAGCAGTTTCGTTGCCAACTTTTCTTGCGCAGGCGGGGAAGGCCAGTGAATAAAGAGGGGGGGTGGCGGATTGGAAGATAGCATCACCCCCTTTCTTGCTTTGTTCTTTTGCATATTTTCATATCCTCTGTGTCTCTCTCACACACACGCACCAACGTTCACACCTGCGCTAAATCCCTGGGATTTCCCTAGCCCGAACTTGCCTTCCCCACCTCCGCTCCCGACTCCTCGGGCTACATTCCCAACATTTCTGCTGTGCAGTTCCCTTATTCCACAGAGCCTTCGGATGGGAAAGGCAGATGGGCTTAGCTGGTACGTCCTGCACTTGCGCACAGCAGCCCAAAGTTTTTCCACCCTCCCCTCAACCCACGCCTCCGCCATCGCTGCCACCCTCCCCTCTTACACCCCGGTTGCGCTTTCTTCTCCAAAACATGCAAAACACACCCAGCTAGGCAGCTTCCCAAGGCCTCCTCAGCCTTCCCCCTTCGGCGCTCTGGGAAAAGGGAAAAAAAGAAAAGGAAAAATCGCTGGACCACCCAACCCAAAACAAGGGTGCGTCTGGAAGCCGCACAGGACTTGTCCTTGCATATTCCCCACAGATCCACACGCTCTGCCCCATCTCGGAAGCGCAAACTCTTTGGCAAGCATTATTTAACATCTGTAAAACTCCGGCAGGGCGAGGTGCATTATTTAACGAAGGCGGGCGTGGCCTGGATCCGGCCCCAAGGTGTAGGTAGGGATGGCGAGGAGACTGGCACCTGCTCAAATGTTTCAATGTTGTATTTTAATCTTGCTTTTAAGTTGCATGCATTCAACTTGTTTTTATTATTGCTTGTTAGCCGCCCTGAGCCCGGCCTTGGCTGGGGAGGGCGGGGTATAAATAAAATTTATTATTACTATTATCATCAAAGGCAGCAGGCTGGCCAGAATTCTTGCGGGCACAACGTCCACCGGGGCATCAGGAATCAGCCTGGCACCAAGTCTGACCGCTGGCGATCTGACGGCTCAGTATTGTCGACACTGGCTGGCAACTGCTCTTCTCCAGATGAGGCTATGGGTGTCCTGACTCAGAGCCTGGGCATGGCACTGGACCGGGTGAGGGGTACTAAAACTGAGCCTCGCATTTATTTTCTAAAAATGAAATAAAGAGAAAGGTACAGTTGTGGGGAGGTCTGTCCACCAAGGCAAATGGAGCAGCCTGCTGGGGCTGGTGGAAGATGGAAGCCAACAACATGTGAGAATATACAGGTCTCCCACCCTTCCTAAAGGACCAGTATCACCAGTATTATTGATCCAGCACATGCGACAGAGGCTCAGGCGGTCTCTGAGCCTTGAAGAACCTTCTAGAAGCTTCAGCCAATATGCCAGACTGGATACCTTTCCCCGTGCTCCAATTACTGCCAAATCTGGACTACTGCAGTGCATGGGGCTTCCCTTGAATATGGTACGGTTGTTCTTTTAATTCTTGTGAGCCCTGCCCAATGAGCAGGGGGTTCTGGGCAGTGAAGTTACAGGGAACCAGGCAGAGGGCCTTCTCAGTAGTGGCTCCTGCCCTGTGAAACACGCCCTCCCATCAGATGTCAAGGAGCTAAATGGCTATACAGTCATACCTCAGGTTGAAGTTGCTTCAGGTTGCGTGCTTTTGAGTTGCGCTCTGTGGTAACCCGGAAGTAACGCATTTCACCGCTCATGCATGCGCAAACGGTCAAAATGATGTCACACGAATGTGCAGAAGCAACGAATCGTGACCCGTGCACATGCGCAGATGCAGGTTGCGTTTACTTCAGGATGCGAACGGGGCTCCGGAACGGATCCCGTTTGTATCCAGAGGTACCACTGTATAACATTCAGAAGACATCTGAATTTTTATATTGTGTTGGAAGCTGCCCACGGTGGCTGGGGTGGTATTATTATTATTATTATTATTATTATTATTATTATTATTATTATTACAGTGGTATCTCGGTTTAAGAACAGTCTTGTTTACGAACGATTCGGTTTACAAACTCTGCAAAACCGGAGATAGTGTCCTGGTTTGCGAACTTTACCTCGGTCTAAGAACGGAAGCCGAACGGTGGAAGTCCTCATTAGGGAAAGGACGCCTCGGTTTAAGAACGGTTTTGGTTTAAGAACGGACTTCTGGAACGGATTAAGTTCATAAACCGAGGTACCACTGTGTTATTATTATTATTACTACTGCCTTCTCACATAAATGCCGATCCTGTGCAAACCTTCAAAGTATTTGCTCTGCGTGCCTCTGTCCAGTTAAGCAACGCAGGTAGCAACTAAGGAAGGACCTTTTTAGTGGTGGCTCCCGAATGATGGAATAGGCTCCCCGAATTGGCTCGCCTGGCCTTTGTAGCAAGCGGGTGAAAGACTGTTCCATCCTCCCAATAATCTGCGGTCTCAAAATCAGAGTGTTTGAACACCTGCCGTGGGTTTTTATCTCTTGCTGTGTGGGGTTGAAGATTTCACTCTGCAATTCTGTTCCATTTTGTGTTTCAACGCAGCAACTTTCTCTTTTAATTCCCGTGAGCCCTGCCCAGTGCACAAGGGATGCAGGGCAGCCTACACCAAGGCAGTAAATACCGTATTTTTCGCCCTATAGGACGCACTTTTTCCCCTCCAAAAATGAAGGGGAAATGTGTGTGCGTCCTATGGGGCGAATGCAGGCTTTCGCTGAAGCCTGGAGAGCGAGGGGGGTCGGTGCGCACCGACCCCTCTCGCTCTCCAGGCTTCAGGAAGCTCTGCGCAACCCTCGGGAGAGCTGCCTGCAGTCCCGGGATCAGCGCAGCTGTGCACGGCCACCGGGAGCCGGGAGCGAAATCCCGCCCCGCTGGGGATGGCGGCGCAGAGCTGCCTGCAGTCCCGGGATCAGCGCACTTCTCCCCATCGCCAGCCCCACAATCTCGGGGGACAGCGGGGAGGCAGAGCGCGCCTTCCCGCTGTTCCCTGACCTGGTTCTTCCAGCCCCGCACCTGGAGGGGAAATAAAATTTTTTTTCTTTATTTCCCCCCAAAAAAACTAGGTGCGTCCTATGGGCCGGAGCATCCTATGGGGCGCAAAATATGGTAAATAAAAGCCAGAAAGCACTGAGGTGTCTTGGCCTGGTCCCCAATTAAACGAAAGCCAAAGGAGCCTTCGGACAAGCAGCTGGGAGAGGCGCCAGGCGGCGGAAAAGGAGCAGCGAGAAGCAATCAAGACGGCTTGAGGGAAATCTCTGCTGAACAAAAATGGGCCCAGATTCAGGTTTCGAAGATTTCCCCTTGCAAAAATAAAAATAAAAATTTCTGGCAATTTCGAGCCCTGGGGACCAAAGCTAAGATGGAGGTGGCTGAAGGCTGCTTGGGTGGCAAGCCCAGCCCGCACTATTCCTCACTTTCTGTGTGCTTTTAAGCCCTTAAGAGGTTAAAAGCGATGATGAAGGCCTTTGCGGAGGCAAGACTGGGGGTGGGAAGGCAGACAAGCCGGGTCTTGTGAGCAGCAGCAGCAGCAGTAGCAGCAAGCACATCTCAGGGGCCGAGATGCGATGATAACACTTTGCAAAACGTACAGATAGTGTCAGGCTGGGAGGGGGGAAAAAATAAGGCAGTTAGTTCTCCTGGCAAGTGGGCGGGGGAGTCGGGAGAGAAGGAAAATGGGGTAACATTGCCCAGAGGCAGAAATGACACTTTGCAAAGCAGAAAAGCTCAAAAACACTTGAAAACTTCAGACCAGCTCCCAAAATGTAGCTGAGCGCAGAATAATGGAAGGGTTCTCCTTAATAAAAATAAAAATAAAAAGTAGCTAACTCTCTGGGGCGTCAAAGTTTTCCTTTGAGAAATAAATAAGGGATGGATGGCCAGTAAGTCCGCTTGCTACTAAAACCAGCAAATCACAGAATCGCGCAGTCGCAGAGTCCAACCCCCCTGCCATGGCAGGAATCGCAGTGAAATCACCCACGACGTTTCTCCCTTGGGAATCAGAACGTGGCACGGAGCATGGCAACGTATGCCACCACGAAATGCCCAGCAGACAGGCAGGCGGGTAAAACACTCCACTAAGATATCTAGATTCCGAACCGAAAGCTGAATTTAGCATTTAACTGAACGTTAAGTTGGCTACATTCCCCCCGTTGCATATATTTGCAAGTCCTCAAGGCCATCGCTGCGAGCGAAAATGTCTAGAAACTCGTTTAAAGGGGGGGGAGTGAGCGGAGAGGAAGAGTCTCTGGGTGTGAAATAATTGCTAATTCTGCGCCCGTTACCAGACCCGACAAGTGTACGCAACACAGAATCATAGAATCATAGAATCATAGAATCATAGAGTTGGAAAAGACCACAAGGGCCATCGAGTCCAACCCCCTGCCAAGCAGGAAACACCATCAGAGCACTCCTGACATATGGTTGTCAAGCCTCTGCTTAAAGACCTCCAAAGGAGGAGACTCCACCACACTCCTTGGCAGCAAATTCCACTGTCAAACAGCTCTTACTGTCAGGAAGTTCTTCCTAATGTTTAGGTGGAATCTTCTTTCTTGTCGTTTGGATCCATTGCTCCGTGTCCGCTTCTCTGGAGCAGCAGAAAACAACCTTTCTCCCTCCTCTATGTGACATCCTTTTATATATTTGAACATGGCTATCATATCACCCCTTCACCTCCTCTTCTCCAGGCTAAACATGCCCAGCTCCCTTAAAAGAGAAGGCTGGGATGTCTGTGTGCGAAGGCATCTCTGGACGCTGTGCAAAGAAAGTCAAGGCCAGCCCAACACATTTTGCTGCCTGAGGCAAAGGACAAACGATGGCACAAACAAAATGTTCCCATTCCAGATAACGTGGCAAATCCTGCTTCGGTACTTGCAATTGCCATGCCCCGAAGGGTGTCAGCAGGGTAGCTATAAATGTGAAGGACCAGGGGTGTGATACACAGCTCTCTTCTCCAAGGAGAGGGTCGTGGAGCTCAGGAGGAAGAGCTACGGGGCACCACCGCCTCCCAGAATGTGGCCGCCTGAGGCAGCCACCTGTCTAATGGCAGGGCTGGCCCCGAACACAGAAACGTGTTTAGAGCTGGGCAGCTGGAAGCCTCTCTCTAGGAGTGGCAAGTTGGCAATTCACAAAGGCCGGAGGACGATCGGCGGCCACGTTCACATTCCAGCCTATTTGCAATAAACGCAGACTTGAGGGGGTCTGTCGCAGGCCAAGTGTGCGCCACAGACTCAAAGCATTTTGACAGCCCTTTAAACAGCCATTTATTTATCTTATTAAATTTGTATGGCACCCTTCATCGCAGGGCGGTACATGAGATAAAAGTACAAAACGAAAACACAAAATAGGTAATAAAACAAAACGAAGCCAGCCACCACAAACAACTATTATCAGCGGCGCAACCATTGTCAAGTTTCGAACAGGGGCCGATTTCAGCTTTTCACAAATTTCCACACATTCCGAGACTACAAGTCACAAATCAGTGGGGAAATTGCCTTATTATACCGTGAGCTATTGATTCATCGTCTCCCCGATTGCTTCTATTTCACAAAATGGTAGTCAACACAAATCACAGCCCCAATCCTACGCACTTAACTTAGAAAGCGAGAGTATCACAGAGCACACAAAAGGTAAGCTGTGCTTAGTCCTAGGTTGCGCCTTGCTCGCGTTTATTATTACACATTATTATTTCATCACCGGATGAAATCAACGTCGTAGAATACGCTCGCCTGCAGAATCCTGAGCATGCGCCATTTGCGCCAGCTTTTTGCACATACGCCATCTAGGTCATCTTCCGCAGCGACACTGTGCAATAATGTCTGACCAAACATGTCTCTTCTATTGATTTCTGAGGGTGAAATATAGTTCTACGAGGACTCGCAGGGACCATTCTTAGTGGCTTCCGTTCTTCGCATTCCTTTTTCTTCTCACGGGCTCGACTTTGGTATTCGTCTCCATAGATGGGAAGTAGCAGAACGCAGTTCCCACCTGTGAGCTTCCCCCAAAGGATTCTGGGAGCTGTAGTTTTGTTAGGGTGCCAGGGGTCGCTCGGAGACCCCCGTATTCCCCTCCCAGAACTACAATTCCCAGAGTTGCTCATGAAGAGGGACTGGATTGTTAAACCATTTTGGGAATTGTAGCTCGGGGGTGTCTCATCACCCTAAACGAACAACTCTCAGCACCCTAAACTACAGCTCCCAGAATTTTTTGGGGGGGGGCTGCCGCGAATGTCTATAGTGGTTTCATAGCACTTTAAATGCATGGTGCCAAAGACAAGGTAAAAAGATTCTGGGAGTTAATCTATAATGAACTTAAAAAGATATTTAAGTATACTTTTCCTAAAAGACCAGAGGCATTTTTGCTAGGTCTGGTGGGAAAAGAAATTAAAATAAAAGATCAGAACTTGTTCATGTATGCCACAGCCGCCGCAAGAAGTTTACTGGCCCAAAGATGGAAAACACAAGATTTACCAACCATCCAGGAGTGGCAGGTGAAGATGATAGATTTTGCGGAACTTGCCAAATTGACAGGAAGGATCCGGGAGCAGGAGGACCAGAGATACAACAACAATTGGAATAAATTTATTGAATATATAAAGGAGAACAACAAAAATATTAAGACACTAACAGGACTGGAATAACACCTCCAATGTAAAACAGAGTTATGACAATAATAAACGCAAAAAATGTGTGATGTATATACCAGCGGTTGGGAGGTAGGGAAGTCAGAACTCGGCAGAGTCAAAGGGATTATAATGCGACAATAAGGATTGTTGGAAAAATAATAACATGTTGAAAACAATAAAAATTTATTTGAAAAAAATAAATAAATGCATGGTGCCAAAGAGGCCTCTGACAGACACCTTCAAGTCCGTGTTTATTGCACAAAAGAGGCAGGAAAGTTTTTAAACCTGCTGTTACCCTGCTACTTAGGTTTACAGATGGAATTGCTCCGATTTGTATTTTAAAATTGTGTTCTTAGTGATTTCTGCGGCGTCTCTTATTGCTGTATCGACTTATTAATTTCCTGGGAGCACCGGGCATCTGGAAGGGAGATGCTTACTCGATATATATAACAAAATACGGCAGCCATTCCTCCTCAGACTCTCTCTCCGGGCTGCGCACAAACCCCCTTCCTTCTTCCTCCTGAGATCTTCTGAACTATTCAAACTCTGCCAAATTCCAGGGTGGAGGAATGTGGCTTCAGCCCTGGAACAAAAACCGAGGGCTACCGTAGATGTACTCTTCTCTCGTCCCTCCTCCTCCTCCTCCTCCTTTACTTTTTTGGGGGGGGTAACCTAGAAAAGGTAATTTCTCTTCACCTGCCATCCACCCGCCCCCTCCGCAAACACATTTGCTGAAATGGGGCTGCCATCGGAGGTACCTGAGAGCGCAGATCCCTATCGATTCCGCGGGAAAATTATTGGTCACCGCCTGCCCGTTTAAGATAGGTTGGGGGGGGGGCGCAGAGCGAGCGAGATGCCTTTTAGAGTGGAAATAAATGGACAGTTTCAAATCTGTAATCCGAATTCAGAGCTCGGTTTAAGAGAGCGGGTTGGTGAATTCCAATGTGTGCAGTCCTGTCCCGACTCTCTCTCTTTCACCCCCCCCCCCAATTCTGCTTTGCCATCATACCATCATAAACTAGCCCACACGGGTCATTGGGGAGGCGGGTTCAAATCAGGCCACCTGTCTGGTCCTGGAACAGAAACCAAAATAAATAAATCCCGCTCCCTTTCTTGCATCGTAGAAGCTTAAGAATTAATATGATTTGCCATCTTGAGGGCCAGGAAGAATCTTGCCTCTCCCCCCCCCCCCCATTTTTGGTTGTATTCAACGAAGTCCTACTCTGAGTAAGCCCACCGAAATGAATGAGCCTGCAACAGTCAAGTCTATTAACTTCAGTGGGTGTGTTTTGCACAGGGCCAATGCTGGATACAAGGGACGCGGGTGGCGCTGTGGGTTAAACCACAGAGCCTAGGACTTGCCGATCTGAAGGTCGGCGGTTCGAATCCCCGTGACGGGGTGAGCTCCTGTTGCTCGGTCCCTGCTCCTGCCAACCTAGCAGTTCAAAAGCACGTCAAAGTGCAAGTAGATAAATAGGTACCACTCCGGCGGGAAGGTAAACGGCGTTTCCGTGCGCTGGTTTGGTTCACCAGAAGTGGCTTCGTCATGCTGGCCACATGACCCGGAAGCTGTATGCCGGCTCCCTCGGCCAGTAAAGCGAGATGAGCGCCGCAACCCCAGAGTCATCCGTGACTGGACCTAATGGTCAGGGGTCCCTTTACCCTTTACCCTTTAATGCTGGATACAAATGCCCTTTTGCATTATGTCGCTCTTTCCTTGCATGCACCTTAATTGCTGTCTGCTGCCTTGACCACCATTTGGTGGAAAGGCAGAATACACATTTGATGAATAAAACAAAATAGCACTAATTATTATTATTATTATTATTATTATTAATTACTTGTAACCCCGCCCATCTGGCCAGGCCTCCCCAGCCACTCTGGGTGGCTTCCAACAGGATATTAACAACACAATAAAACATCAATCATTAAAAACTTCCCCAAACAGGGCTGCCTTCAGATGTATTGTAAAAGTCAGATAGTTGTTTATTTCCTTGACATCCGGTGGGAGGGTGTTCCACCGGGCGGGCACCACCACCAAGAAGGCCCTCTGCCTGGTTCCCTGTAACTTTGCTTCTCGCAGTGAGGGAACCGCCAGAAGGCCCTCAGAGCTGGACCTCAGTGTCCGGGCAGAACGATGGGGGTGGAGATGCTCCTTCAGGTTTATTGGCCAAGGCCGTTTAGGGCTTTCAAGGTCAGCACCAACACTTTGAATTGTGCTTGGAAACATACTGGGAACCAGTGTAGGTCTTTCAAGACCGGTGTTATATGGTCTCGGCCGCCGCTCCCAGTCACCAGTCTGGCTGCCACATTCTGGATTAGTTGTAGTTTCCAGGTCACCTTCAAAGGTAGCCCCACGTAGAGTGCGTTGCAGTAGTCCAAGCGGGAGATAACCAGAGCATGCGGCACTCTGGTGAGGCAGTCCGCAGGCAGGGAGGGTCTCATCCTGTGTACCAGATGGAGCTGGTAGACAGCCGCCCTGGACACAGAATTGACCTGCGCCTCCATGGACAGTGGTGAGTCCAATATGACTCCCAGGCTGCGCACCTGCTCCATTCAGGACCAGGACTTAGCACCGAAGCCCCTTACTCTATGAGGAGGGCAACTCCACCCAAAGTATTTCATTGCATGCAATGTACGACCTACAAGACTGTCTTGCCCTGTATGTGCCCACTTTGATTGGCAGAACTGGCACTGCTACAGGTCCCAGATAAGACCCTTTCCGTGTTCGCAAGAACTCGGTCTTCATGTGTGGCAGCAGAAATTACACTCTGGAACTCCCTGCCCATTGATAGCAGGCAGGTGCCTTTGCTGTACTCTGTTTGGCACCTGCTAAAAAACATGGAGGCAGTGAGAGATTTTACTTTCTTGGGCTCCATGATCACTGCAGATGGTGACAGCAGCCAAGAAATTAAAAGATGCCTGCTTCTTGGGAGAAAAGCAATGACAAACCTAGACAGCATCTTAAAAAGCAGAGACATCACCTTGCCGACAAAGGTCCGTATAGTTAAAGCTCTGGTTTTCCCAGTAGTGGTGTATGGAAGTGAGAGCTGGACCATAAAGAAGGCTGATGGCTGAAGAATTGATGCCTTTGAATTATGGTGCTGGAGGAGACTCTTGAGAGTCCCATGGACTGCAAGAAGATCAAACCTCTCCATTCTGAAGGAAACCAGCCCTGAGTGCTCACTGGAAGGACAGATCCTGAAGCGGAGGCTCCAAGACTTTGGCCACCTCATGAGAAGAGAAGACTCCCTGGAAAAGACCCTGATGTTGGGAAAGATGAAGGGCCCAAGGAGAAGGGGACGCCGGAGGACAAGATGGTTGGACAGTGTTCTCGAAGCTACAAACATGAGTCTGACCAAACTGCGGGAGGCAGTGGAAGCCAGGAGTGCCTGGCGTGCTCTGGTCCAGGGGGCCATGAAGAGTCGAACACGACTAAACGACTAAACAACAACAAAAACATTTTTATTTAGACAAGCCCTACCCAGATGTTTAGAGAGTTGGTTTCAAGTCTCAATCTGCTTTCAGTTGAATCTATTGTTGTACATTTTATTGTTTCATCTTTTTTGTAAACAGCTTTGCTCTTTTTTTTACGATCAAGCGGTATATAGATTAAATAAATCTGAAACTTAATCCAAATTAAAGCTAAAAAGCACTGCTGGGTGGAGGATCATTCGTTCCAGGGTTGGGTGTACAGCACGTGCAGGATGAGGCCTGCTATTCCTCCTTAAGAAGCAAGTTTGCCTTGATCCCATCTACAGTGGTACCTCAGGTTACATACGCTTCAGGTTACACACTCCGCTAACCCAGAAATAGTGCTTCAGGTTAAGAACTTTGCTTCAGGATGAGAACAGAAATCATGCTCCGGCGGCGCAGCAGCAGCAGGAGGCCCCATTAGCTAAAGTGGTGCTTCAGGTTATGAACAGTTTCAGGTTAAGAACAGACCTCCGGAACGAATTAAGTACTTAACCTGAGGTACCACTGTAGAGGCTTTTCAGAGACTCAAGGGTTTATCCACATTTAGCTTTTGCCCCGCCTTTTTCAGGTTTTAACGTCCTTTTTTCTCGCCCCAGAGAAAACCCCACTCTCGAAAGCTCAATCGGAGCAAACATCAATTCAGATTTTGTGTGGATTCCCGTTTGCTCCGATTGAGCTCTAAAGAGTGGGTTTTTGCAGGGAAAGCTCTGGAGCAAAAGAGAAAATTAAGAAAAAGGATGCTCCAACGTGGAGCTTTGAATCGCGGACCATTTCTGGAACAGTGGAGAAAAGGTATGTGGGAATAAGCCATCAGGTAGCAGTTCTGCTTGCTCAAGAGCACATTTTACAAGCTATGCCCTTTCTTTGGGGCAGACACGAACATGGCTGTCCATGCGCTAGTAGCATCCAGGCTCGACCACTCCAACACTTTGCACATGCCTTGGGGAAGACTTAGGGGCTCATCCAGAGGCGAGACTGTTTGCCTGGAACTGTTGAGATTAAACATGCAAACTGCTCCCCTCTCCATGTTCTTTCGCCTTTTATACCCTCATTATTGCACCGAATGCTATTACTCGTTTAGGCGAAATGTGCTAGCTAGGCTGGTCAAGCCATTTATCCTGCCCTAATACATTCCCTTGTTTCCCATAAATGATGCAGATCGATTGTCAACTGTCTAGCCTAAATTCCTATTATTTTGGCCACAAGCCCAGTGCAAACTGTTGACTTCTGCCTTTCAAACCTCGGCTGCCTAGACCACTCGCTTTTTGCTGTGCTGCATGACTTGGCTTAGAATAAATGCCTACAATTTTCTGAATTTTACTGTATTGAGTGATGGGCTCGTCCCCGGTTCCGCTTGTCCGGTGCCTAGGAAGCACGGGTCCGAGCGGTTTTCCCCTTGCACCAATCCTTTCCCAGGGAAAACCCACCACTTAGCTTTAAACTGGAACAAACTGCAATCCATGGGAAACCAGACTGCCGTTTGCTCCAAATGAGCACCAAAGAGTGGTTTCCCCGGGGGGGGGGGGGGAAGCAGAGCAGGAGGAAGAGTTAGGCCTTAACTAACTTAAACCAGGACTTGCCGATCAGAAGCCTAGGACTTGCCGATCAGAAGGTCGGCGGTTCGAATCCCCACAACGGGGTGAGCTCCCGTTGCTCGGTCCCTGCTCCTGCCAACCTAGCAGTTCAAAAGCACGTCAAAGTGCAAGTAGATAAATAGGTACCATTCTGGTGGGAAGGCAAACGGCGTTTCCGTGCACTGCTCTGGTTCGCCAGAGGCGGCTTAGTCATGCTGGCCACAGGACCCGGAAGCTGTACGCCGGCTCCCTCGGCCAATAAAGCGAGATGAGTGTCACAACCCCAGAGTCGGCCACGACTGGACCTAATGGTCAGGGATCCCTTTACCTTTACTTTAGGCCTAACTCACGTCAAGAATCCAAAACCAAAGTATTTCAAACAGCAATCTGACTTAAAACAGCCCTACAGAAAGAAGCATTTACAGTGGTACCTCAGGTTACATACACTTCAGGTTGCCTACGCTTCAGGTTACAGACTCCACTAACCCAGAAATAGTGCTTCGGGTTAAGAACTTTGCTTCAGGATGAGGACAGAAATCGCGCAGCGGCAGCAGGAGGCCCATTAGCTAAAGTGGTGCTTCAGGTTAAGAACAGTTTCAGGCTAAGAACGGACCTCCGGAACAAATTAAGTACTTAACCCGAGGTACCACTGTACAGACTTTATTTTTAGTTCCCATATACAGTATATATGGGGCAACCTAGTATATGAGGTGGGGTACAAATATTATTATTATTATTATTATTATTATTATTATTATTAGCACTGAAACTTGTTTCCACACAACTGATAAATTAAAAAACCTAACAAACGCTGGTCCTATTTGATCTGTACTCAGTGCAAGGTGCTGGTTGTTGCTTTTAAGGTCCTAAATCGATCAAGACTTTGGTACCTAAGGATCTTCCTCCGAGGGGGGTCCCCACTCTTTAATAATAATAATAATAATAATAATAATTTATTATTTGTACCCCGCCCATCTGGCTGGGTTTCCCCAGCCACTCTGGGGGGCTTCCAAAAATACAGTAAAATATCACAGATTAAAAACTTCCCTGAACAGGGCTGCCTTAAGATGTCTTCTAAAAGGCAGCTAGTTGTTTATTTCCTTGACATCTGGTGGGAGGGCATTCCACAGGGCAGGCGCCACTACCGAGAAGGCCCTCTGCCTGGTTCCCTGTAGCTTTGCTTCTCGCAATGAGGGAACCGCCAGAAGGCCCTTGGCGCTGGACCTCAGCGTCCGGGCAGAACGATGTGGGTGGAGATGCTCCTTCAGGTATACTGGGCCTTTGAGGCCATTTAGGGTTTTCAAGGTCAGCACCAACACTTTGAATTGTGCTCGGAAACGTACTGGGAGGCAGTGTAGGTCTTTCAAGACTGGTGTTATGTGGTATTGGTGGCCGCTCCCAGTCACCAGTCTAGCTGCCGCATTCTGGATTAGTTGCAGTTTCCGGGTCACCTTCAAAGGTAGCCCCACGTAGAGCGCATTGCAGTAGTCCAAGCAGGAGATAACCAGAGCATGCACCACTCTGGCGAGTGGTGACCCCTCGCTTTGCATTTCTGGGATTGATATCTGGGGGAGGTCAAAAGTCGGCCTCCCAAGACCAGACGAAGGTTCAGCTAGTTAAAGAACTAAATGGAGATTTCTTTCGTTTGCTTTTTAACCGCTGATAAGCTGGGTTTTCCTTGCCAAATGCAATCTGTTCTGTCTGCTGATTTTGCTGTTGCCTTATTTTGATATTTATTGCTACGCTGTTTGCCTTTAAGAGTTCCCTGCTGGAAGAAAAAACAACACCGAGAGAGACATTTTAAAAATAAAAGAATGACAGGAGGCTGAGGCTTGTTAGATGCACCCTAGAAAACGCACTTCTTTGATCCATTTCATTTTCCATTAAAAAGAAAACCAGTAATTTGAGGATTTATTTCCGCACTTAAAATATTTTTGGAAGCACGTCCTGGTCTCCAAAACCTCTGAGGCTGTGTGTGTGTGTGTGATGCCTATCAGAATACTGTAACATTTCAGAAGTCTATTTCTTGGGTAGGAAAACTAAGGCCCAGGGGCCGGATCCGGCCCAATCGCCTTCTCAATCCGGCCTGCGGACAGTCCGGGAATCAGCATGTTTTTACATGAGTTTTTATTTAAAATGCATCTCTGGGTTATTTGTGGGGCATAGGAATTCGTTCTCTCCCCCCCCCCAAATATATATATAGCCCGGCCCCCCACAAGGTCTGAGGGACAGTGGACCGGCCCCCTGCTGAAAAAGTTTGCTGACCCCTGCTTTATTTAAACTACTTTTGCTTTTCTTTTTTTAAAGGACTGTTAAATTTAAATAATGGCACCACCAGCTAGCAAAAAACCTCTCAAGGCCCTTGATTTGGGTGCCATGCGCCCTAGAAACCATAAGAAAAAGGTTAGCACCCCCAAAAAATAAACTTGGGACCAAGAGGTTTCCAACTCTGGAAGGGGGAAAAAATAATAACATGCAAAACCACAAATAAATAAATACAAAAGGGGATATCTTTCCCCTAAAGGGAAACACAGCGTATAAGGTACAGAATAGAATTGCTGAGAATCACATTTTGTAAGCCCCCCCTCCTCACCGAAGAGTTTAAAAACTCCTTTCAAACAGTCTGGGGCATAACATTATTTTTATTTTAGCATCAAACTGCTCCAAATTGTTCGTGACCTAATTAAGGAGAGCAGCACCAGCTACCCTCGTCTGCTCCTCAGCAAAATAACCCCAGGAACGCTTGCTGCGTAGCCTCCGGCCTAACTCCCGAGGGCTGGCCAGAGCCACAGCCCTGCGTTTCGGTGCCCTAGGGAGAAAATCCAAATAGAAACCCCAAACTCTTTAAAAAAAATGAAGCTGCAGCGGCTGTGAAATCCATCAGCCTCTGCCAATCCGGTGCCCTACAGCTGCTTTGAACTACAACTCCCGTCGATGGGAGTTGCAGTGCAAAGCAGCTGCAAGGCGCCAGCTTGGCAAAGGCTGAGCTAAATGACCATTTTAACACTATTCCCTAAGCATGTCACCTCTCCCCAATGGTAGAGCCGATTCTAGAAAGCAGGTGATTGTTTGTGTACACACACACACACACACACACACACACAGACTCCAGAATTCAAAGATGCATAACCAAAACTGATAGGTAAAATTATGACCATGTAGACATTAGAATAGAATTTATTATTTATACCCCACCCATCTGGCTGGGTTTCCCCAGCCACTCCGGGCGGCTTCCAACAGAGTACTAAAATACAGTGGTCTGTTAAACATTAAAAGCTTCCCTAAAGAGGACTGCCTTCTGATGTCATCTAAGTCTGGTAGTTGTTGTTCTCTTTGACATCTGACGGGAGGGCGTTCCACAGGGCAGGCGCCACCACCAAGAAGGCCCTCTGCCTGGTTCCCTGTAACTTGGCTTCTCGCAGGGAGGGAACCGCCAGAAGGCCCTTGGAGCTGGACCTCAATGTCCGGGCTGAACGATGGGGGTGGAGACGCTCCTTCATGTATACTGGGCCTTTGAGGCCGTTTAGGGCTTTCAAAGTCAGCACCAACACTTTGAATTGTGCTCGGAAACGTACTGGGAGCCAATGTAGGTCTTTCAGGACCGGTGTTATGTCTCGGCGGCCGTCACCGGTCTAGCTGCCGCATTCTGGATTAGTTGTAGTTTCCAGGTCACCTTCAAAGGTAGCCCCACATAGAGCGCATGGCAGTAGTCCAAGCGGGAGATAACTAGAGCATGCACCACTCTGGTGAGACAGTCCGCAGGCAGGGAGGGTCTCATCCTGCGTACCAGATGGAGCTGGTAGACAGCTGCCCTGGACACAGAATTGACCTGCGCCTCCATGGACAGCGGTGAGTCCAAAATGACTCCCAGGCTGCGCACCTGGTCCTTCAGGGGCACAGTTGCCCCGTTCAGGACCAGGGAGTCCTCCACACCTGCCCACCCCCTGTCCCCCCAAAACAGTACTTCTGTCTTGTCAGGATTCAACCTCAATCTGTTAGCCGCCATCCATCCTCCATTCATTATGTCTCCGCCAAGCCGCCACAGGCAAACCAGGATGGTTGGCGACTCTGCGGCCACGTTTCGCGAGTCACACCTTGTTTGCATTTCATCCCGTCTCGCCATTCAAGGCTGAAAACGGACAAGGACAAGGAATGCCAAATCAGGGGCATCCCAGATTTCAGGGCCCAAACCTGAGACCTGGAGGCAGCTGCTTGTGATGTCATGGGACGGACCCCAGTGATGTCACAGGGCAGACCCTAGCGATGTCATGAACCACAGTTGCCGAGAGCATGTCATTCAAATAAAAAACGAGGCCTGAGCCGTGGAAATGGGGGTTAATTGGGAGAGGGGAGGAGGGAGAATTGGAGGGCCTCCTCTACCCTCCCAAGTTTATACTATTAGTTGCAGCCAGCTCCTGCTGGGCTGAAGTTTGAAAGCTGTATGCACAATCTTAATTTAAAAATAACAATAATTAAAGGCACTCTCACTCGCTGGGAGATTCAGACCCTCCTCCTGCCCCCATGAGAGGGGCTCCAAACCAGCCTGGAGACTTCAGAGGCCTTCTACTTTCTGCCCCACGCCAACAATGCCCATAAGTCATGCACTGTGGGCAAATTGCTTCCACCTCACTGCTACCTGTGTGTGTGTGTGTGTGTGTGTGTGTGTGTGTGTGTAGAAACCACCGCACTGTTTCCTGTTCCCCGCTCAAAAAAAAAAGTGTCTTTCCACGCTCACGGTTTCGCAAGGGCGCCCATAGATCTGTTGCCGGCACTCGCACAGCCCCATATAGATTAGTGCGGCAAATTACCCGCCGCCTGAACAGTTGCCTGTTGATTTAACAAGAGGGGACTGATTTTTAAGTGCCTCGGGAACATCGATCGGCGGCTGGGCCTCTGCTCTTTTGCTAGATGCACGGAGCCCAGGTGACACGATGGCACTTCACCAACGAACGTCCCCCCCGTCCTCCCTGCTCTGGTTTCCAAGGGGCTCTTGAATCACACAAAGGGCTGGAAGGACGGGAGAGCAAAAAGTCAAAACAGGAGCCAAAGAAAAGCCAGGAGGAGACGGAGGAGGGAGGAAAATTATGCCACAAATAAAGGTCCCCTTTCCCACCATTCGACGTTCACAATAGATGATGATTTGACCAATTGGACACAATGCCGAGATGATTTGCCCAAAGAATCACGACCAGGAAAGTGGAAGGGGCAGAAGCTGGTATTACGGCTAGCTAATCGCCCTCCCATCACAGTGGGCCGCTGAAGGGTTTAATTTGAGCCCTCGCTTTCCACCAGAGTTCCTGGAAATGGACACGATTCAGTTCCTCCCCTCGGTGGGTATCGAGAATGGCCACAGCCAGGCGTCCGAGACAGAGCCGCCCTCGCCCAGCCGAGTTTCCCTTCCGATGGATAACTCCAGCTTAATCCTCCATCAACAAGCTTTCAGATATTATTTTCAGCTTTTAAGGGAAGGCCCTCGGCGGCTGGTTGTGATTGATAACCGCCGTTATCGCCTTGGTTTTAAAAATAACAGCAACATGTACACGGCCTCGTTTTCCCCCACCCGTGCGGTGTGTGTGTGTGTGTTTTCGGTTGCACGTTTTGCACTAAAGAAACACTCGAGGGGGAAAACGATGCTCCCTTCCGGGGGCGAGGGCTGCCATTATTTCCCGAGTCAAATTAGGCAGCAACATAAGACGATAAGAATCGCTGTCTCAGGTCAGAGGGAAGAGCAATGTAGTTTGGCACTCCGGGTCGGCTAACAGTGGCCGGCCAGATGTCTCCGGAAAACTCAGGAGCGGGGAAGGCATGGTAGCAACTGCTAGGCCTTCTCCTGCCCCCCACATCTGGCGATCGGGGAGATACGCTGCCGGGGACAGAGAGAGGTTCCGGAGTTGTTCACCATTACCTATCTCCCCCTCCATTTGCCTAATCCGGCCTTCCCAATCCTGGTGCCCCCCCTCCAGATGTTCTGTTTTCTGGCGGGAGCTGCAGCCCAGGCCATCTGGTGAGCGCCGGGTTGGGGAACCCTCGCCTCGTCCTGTTAAAAGCTCGTGATCCCCCCCGCCCAAACGTGGCAATAAATTTCTGAAGTTAATTGTGTGCAGCCGAGGAGGAATTTCCTTTCCTTTCCTTTCCGCCCCCCACCCCCACCCTCGCAGCATGTGGCTTTGCTCGCTCGCACCCATAACGAGGAGAGGTTCCTGGATCAGGCCAGCGGCCCACCTTCCTGTTCTCACAGAGGAAAACCATATGCCCCCGTCGGAAACACGCAATCAGGATTCAAACACAAGATCGACTCTTCCCTCCCAGTGGCTTCCAAAAACTGGTACTCGAAGGCATCGCTGCCTCTGACCACGGATCAACATCATGGCCGGTAGCCGCTGGTAGCTTTTTCTCCCAGAATCCTCTTTCAAAGTCAAGTTGGCAGCCATCGCTTCCGCCTTTGGGAGCGAGTTCCAGAGTTTCATGTGGGCTGCATGAAGAAGCCCTTCCTTTTACGCGCCCTGAATCATCCAACATTCATCCTCTTTTGTTATGGCCACAAATTCTAGCGTTGCAAGAAAGGGAGACCATCCATTTCTTCTATGTCACACTTAAGTGGGGCTACCTTTGAAGGTGACTCGGAAACTGCAATTAATCCAGAATGTGGCAGCTGGACTGGAGACTGGGAACGGCCGCCGGGACAACATAACACCGGTCTTGAAAGACCTACATTGGCTCCCAGTATGTTCCTGAGCTCAATTCAAAGTGTTGGTGCTGATCTTTAAAGCCCTAAACGGCCTCGGTCCTGGATAACTGAAAATACCTGAAACCCAGCCAGATGGGTGGGGTATAAATATATCATTATCATCATCATCATCAAGTTTGCCCACACCTCTAGAGTAGGGTTACCAGACATCCCCGTTTACCGGGGACAGTCCCCAGATTTACACATCAGCCCCCATACAAAATCCACTGAAGTTGAAAAGTGTCCCCAGATTCATTGGGGGGGGGTAATCTGAGAGAAAACCCCCGATTTGGCTCTCCTTTAAAGACCAGCCCACACACTTCCGAAACAATACGCGAACCGAACGACGGCCGTCCACCGAAATCCACACCTCTCCGGATTTTGCAATGCGGTTCTCGAAAGGTGTACACAGGGAAGGTGCCTTCCGGCCTCACTGATTTCTCCGCTCACTCGCTTTCCTCTGCTGTGGCTGCCTCTTCCTCCATCTCCACCTCCAGGAATGCCGGGATATTCCTGAGGATCTTGTGGCTGCCCAAAAGTGTGGGAACATGGTCCAGTGGATTAAGGCCTGCACCCTTCCTTTAACAGGAACTTTAACAGGGAGAAATGTAAAGTATTGCACTTGGGCAAAAAAAATGAGAGGCACAAATACAAGATGGGTGACACCTGGCTTGAGAGCAGTACATGTGAAAAGGATCTAGGAGTCTTGGTTGACCACAAACTTGACATGAGCCAACAGTGTGACGCGGCAGCTAAAAAAGCCAATGCAATTCTGGGCTGCATCAATAGGAGTATAGCATCTAGATCAAGGGAAGTAATAGTGCCACTGTATTCTGCTCTGGTCAGACCACACCTGGAGTACTGTGTCCAGTTCTGGGCACCACAGTTCAAGAAGGACACTGACAAACTGGAACGTGTCCAGAGGAGGGCAACCAAAATGGTCAAAGGCCTGGAAACGATGCCTTATGAGGAACGGCTAAGGGAGCTGGGCATGTTTAGCCTGGAGAAGAGGAGGTTAAGGGGTGATATGATAGCCATGTTCAAATATAGAAAAGGATGTCACATAGAGGAGGGAGAAAGGTTGTTTTCTGCTGCTCCAGAGAAGCGGACACGGAGCAATGGATCCAAACTACAAGAAAGAAGATTCCACCTAAACATTAGGAAGAACTTCCTGACAGTAAGAGCTGTTTGACAGTGGAATTTGCTGCCAAGGAGTGTGGTGGAGTCTCCTGCTTTGGAGGTCTTTAAGCAGAGGCTTGACAACCATATGGCAGGAGTGCTCTGATGGTGTTTCCTGCTTGGCAGGGGGTTGGACTCGATGGCCCTTGTGGTCTCTTCCAACTCTAGGATTCCATGATTCTTCCTGCTTTTTCCTTCATTGGTGCCTGGCGCGAGGCATACACAAAACAGACTGTCAGCAAATTCCAGGGACATGGGCCTCCCAAATTTGTCCTCGGTGTGTTGTGTATTTTGGTTTCTTATGTTGCATTATACACAGACAGGGTTCCCCCCCCCAGGGGGTACTCAAGAGTACTGGCACCATTTTTGTCGTTGTTAAAAAGCGTGGTACTTCCTGTAACAACTTCACGGTGTTACACCGCACACACAGAGATTTATCGTTTTGATTTTTGTGGACCGTTGTCGGGCTTTCCCCCTCCTAATCCTTATCAGACAATAAATATAAGTAAGATAGAATCGATTTAGCTGTACACATAAATAGCTTTACTGACAGGGGTTGGGGATTTCATTGAACTATACAGCCGGCAGTCCTCTGCGTGGGAATATGGAACATTAGTGGCAATTACAGTTTTCATTTTAATTCTCTCGGGGATTGCTTCAACCCGGTTCACTTGGAAATAAATAAATAAATTTGTATTTTAGTTCCGTCTGATCGATTAGTTGGGCCGCTGATCATTGGGTACCCCGGGGAAACGGATGAAGGAATTTATTTATGGCTATAAATAAAGTTATCTTTCATACATTTCTGAATTAACTAATGGGCTTGATCAGTAAGTATACTGGGAAAATGAATGAATGAATGAATTCATATTTAGGAATAAATAAATTCATATTTAATACCTTTTGGAACTAAACGCTTGGTTTGCTGGTCGGCGGGTGCATTGAGGAAATAAATAAATGTTTACTGCTTTCTTTGACTTTGGCACAGTTGCAAATGAGTTTTTTTCGTCGTTTGGTTTCATTATTTAGCGGAGCCTAAAATAAACAACAATTAGGGCAAGGGTGCTGGGGGTGTCTTCAGGGAAATGTCTTGAGGTTAAAAATGGGTCTATGTACCCATAAAAGTTGGGAGCCGCTACACTAGCGTAAAGTGTGCATATAAATGCGTAAATTTATAAACCCAAAATTATTTTTTTTTATTTTTTTTTATTTAATTATTTTTGTAAACCCAAAATTATATATATATATATATATATATATATATATATATATATATATATACACACCGTATTTTTTGCTCTATAAGACTCACTTTTTCCCTCCTAAAAAGTAAGGGGAAATGTGTGTGCGTCTTATGGAGCGAATGCAGGCTGCGCAACTATCCCAGAGGCCAGAACAGCAAAAGGGATTGCTGCTTTCACTGCGCAGCGATCCCTCTTGCTGTTCTGGCTTCTGAGATTCAGAATATTTTTTTTCTTGTTTTCCTCCTCCAAAAACTAGGTGTGTCTTGTGGTCTGGTGCGTCTTATAGAGCGAAAAATACGGTACATTATATTGCATTAAATAAACGCATTAGTGCAAATGACGCGCATCGGAAAAAATCAGCGCTAAAACACATCTGTTGAATTTATTTATTTTTTAAAGTTGCATACTGATTTGGAAATGTGGAGATCTGGGACTCAGAAACTTAGGAGCCTGAGAGAAACTGAAACTGACCGATCGGCCCATCTTAGTCCCGAAGTCAAGACTTTTATTTATTATCAGGAGACAAGATATCACTTGGAACCTTGCCTGGTCAACAGCTATGCTAGATCAGGTTCAAAGGTGATGGAGACCTGGTACAAGGGAGGTTTCCTTCTTCGCCGGCGGTCCGGCCATCGCTGCACAGCGTGAAGGTCACACCGGCGACACCCTTGCGGAGTCCGATTAGGGGCGTGCAATTATTTGCTCCTTAATTTTATCGGGAATTTCGACGTCGTAAGCAGAGGAGTCTTTGGAGACTTCGCTGCCAAGGCAGCTCAGCCTGTCCTGGCTCCGGGACACAGAACTGTCGATTTTAATAAAAGGAGAAAGCTGGGATTTACTGGGCCGCATCAGCAGATATTTAAGTGCGCACACGGCAGTGGAAAGGACATGAGCGTCGCTCTCACAAAGGAGAGAAAAATGACCCCCCCTTTTAAAAAAAGCCAAACCCAAAACTCTTTGTAGATCATCTATAGTCGTCACAATTTCCATTCGGTGCCTAGCCAAAAAACACCGACGAGAACCAAAAATGTTAGCCCCATAAACCAAATCTGTACCATGGAACAACAAAAAAAGCAGCGTCTGAAAGAACCACAATACAAAAAAGGACCTTGTTGCTCCCCCCCCCCCGGTTCTTTTTCTGTTTTTTTTCACCGTTTGTGTGCACGGGGGGTGGGGGTGGGGAGGAATTAATGTAATGCGGTTTTCAAAATGGGCAGGAAACCAGTTTTTAAAAGCAGTCGAGGGCCGAACAGGAAGGTGGATTTACGGTCACATGCCGAAGCTTCATGCGCTATTCTGCAACACCTGTAAGCAGATGTGCCCCACCTGAAAAGCGCCTTATTGCTCTCCCCAGCCATCATTAACCACCACAGAGCTCATTGCGCTACGAGCTTTTAAAAGGTCTCGTTCGGCGGGGAGCGGTGCAGATTGGGGGGGGGGGTTGCAAACTCAATTTAGGGGAAGAAGGAAAAGGGGGAGAAACCTAAATTCAGGGGTATTGCAAGAGAGATTCTGGGGCTTATCAGGTGCAATGTGGTGCTATGCGCCATCACAGTTGTGGGTGCCACAAAAGGAACATCCCTGGTCAAGAGATTAGGACCTTGCGGGACTTGACATCTTCCTGCAGGGCCTGCAAGACTGAGCTGTTCCGCCAAGCCTTTGGCCAGGGCACAGCCTGACCCCCTCCTTTGGCAATCTTCACAGAACTCTACCCAATGGTTGCCATCAATTTGATTTGAATTAATTTTTTTAATGAAATTATTTTAAAATGTTGTCTTATTTTATTGTTGTTAGCCATCCTGAGCCCAGCTTCGGCTGGGGAGGGCGGGATATAAATAAAAAATTATTATTATTATTATTATTATTATTATTATTATTATTATTATTATTACCCCCCCCCAAAAAAAGCAGAAGTGGTAAATTTTATGAGACTTTATTTTGGAAAACCGCTACAATGATATACAGTGGTGCCCCGCAAGACGAATGCCTCACTAGACGAATGCCTCGCTAGACGAAAGGGTTTTGCGTTTTTTGAGCTGCTTCGCAAGACGAATTTCCCTATGGGCTTGCTTCGCAAGACGGAAACGTCTTGCAAGTTTGTTTCCTTTTTCTTAACACCGTTAATACAGTTGCGACTTGACTTCGAGGAACAACTGATAGAACGCGGTGTGGTAGCCTTTTTTGAGGTTTTTGAAGACTTTGGTGATTTTTGAAGCTTTTCCAAAACTTTCCCGACACCGTGCTTCGCAAGACGAAAAATTCACTAGATGAAAAAGCTCGCGGAACGAATTAATTTCGTCTTGCGAGGCACCACTGTATAATGAAATTCAGTCAAGGGAATTTGAGGAAATCATTTAACAATGTTACTAAGATCGGACCAAGTTCAGTTACGATTTATGTTTGTTTGTTTGTTTGTTTAAAATTTTGGAAAATCAGTAAAGTTTTTTGGGGGGAAACAAACGCAGAGGGGGGAGATGGCAAACTATCTTTTTAACAGGAGGAAATGTTGCGCTTCTGAACAGAGTTAATGCAATATTATGGCACTGAAGGTTCTTGCCAGGCCCTTCATGGAAGTTTATCACGGACTCACGATCAACATCCAATGCCAAATGACACCTTAAATTTAGGTTTCGGCCGCCACAGTGCGCTGTCTAGGCGCCGTTTTCTTCCCCCCACCCACCATGAAATTTGTCGTTTGTTGCTGTTCATTTCGTTTCTATACCGCTTTAAAAAACACAAACCTCAAAGCGGTTTACAACACGGAGGAACATCAAATAAAAGAACACAGAATAAAACAAATTCAAACTTCCAAGAGAAATATTTCAGAGCCTTCTTCTCTTAAGGGACATTTTGCTTTGCCCAGCTGCCAACCTGGTATCCAGGGATCTCCACGCGGTCGCAAATGGACCCATTCGCCCCTGGAGCCTGGGCTAATTTCTATCCCTGGTTTCAGGGAAGGGTATTGGTTTGTTGTTGTTCTTGCTGCTGCTGCTGCTGCTGTTATTTCTACAATGCATTTTGTGGTTTTCGTTTGGAATTTTAATTATGAACCACCCTGAGATATGTATTATAAAGGTAAAGGGACCCCTGACCATTAGGTCCAGTCGTGGCTGACTCTGGGGTTACAGCACTCATCTCGCTTTACTGGCCGAGGGAGCCGGCATTCAGCTTCCAGGTCACGTGGCCAGCATGACTAAGCCGCTTCTGGCGAACCAGAGCAGCGCACGGAAACGCTGTTTACCTTCCCGCCAGAGAGGTACCTATTGATCTACTTGCACTTTGACGTGATTTCGAACTGCTAGGTTGGCAGGTATACCTAGGATGTGGTATACCACATAATAATAATAATAATAATAATAATAATAATAATAATAGTAATGGACTGTGCTGCTTATGCATGCAAGTAGTTCTCAATGTCTGCATAACACTGTCCTCATCCGAAGGCCCCATCCCATATTCTCTGCTCTGCTGCCCCCAGTTTAAACCAGACTGATGGTTTCTGCAGGGCCTTTGTTTCAACTTACTGGATGATATTCCATGGAAGTGGTAAGTAAATGAGAATGAACTGAGCTCAGAAATGGAAAGCGTAATGGTCAACAAAAGAGGTTCAAAGACTGCCTCAAAGCAAACCTTAAAAATTGTAGTATAAACACTGACAATTGGGAAACACTGGCCTGCGAGCGCTCCAGTTGGAGAACAGCCTTGACCAAAGGTGTCGTGGGCTTTGAAGACACTCGAACTCAGGACGCAAGGGAGGAACGCGCTAAGAGGAAGGCACGCTTGGCAAATCCACACCATGACCAACTCCCGCCTGGGAACCAATGTCCCCACTGTGGAAGGACATGTGGGTCCAGAATTGGCTTCCACAGTCACTTACGTACTCATTGTTAAAACCATGTTTATGGAAGACAATCTTACTCAGCTACGAGGGATCGCAAAAGAAGAAGAAATGAGAAGATGACACGGGTTCAGCATTCAGATGACGATCGTGTCATGTGGATACTGCCCTAAATTTGCATGAAGGACCGACCTGACCAGAAGAATCCGCGACCCGAAGGAGGAGGAGTATCAAGAGGAATGGAAGAAATTCAAAGACTATTTAGCTATATATGTGTAGATAACTTAAATAGAATTACTTGCGAGTATCAGATTGGCCTAGGATTTAAATAGGTGATGTTGTAGAATACTATGGATAAAAGTTAAAATGAAAAGAAAGATAGATGTTAATGGACTAAGTAAATTTTATGAGAAATCAGTTTTGGAAAACTGCTAGAATGATTTATATGGAAATTCAGCCAGGGGGATTTGAGGAAAGTCACTTAACAACGATAACAAAAGTGGAATTTCTACAGCCAGGATATATGTTTGTTTGTTTGATGTTTTCTTTTTATGTTTGTGGATATGTTTGTTATAAATTTGGAAAACTAATAATTTTTTTTTGAAAAAATAAAAATAAATAGATTTGTATGAAGGAACAGTACCAGGGGTCGTATCCAATGTAAACCCTGCTCAGAGGATTAGCTGTGTTAAACTATTGGACTCACTCGCACAGGAAGTAGCAATGGGCAGCAAACCGGCTAGCTTTAACAGAGGATTTTACAAATTCATGGAAGAAAGGGCTACGGGGGGCTACAAGCCACAATGGTTAGAATCATAGAATCCTAGAGTTGGAAGAGACCACAAGGGCCATCGAGTCCAACCCCCTGCCAAGCAGGAAACACCATCAGAGCACTCCTGACATATGGTTGTCAAGCCTCTGCTTAAAGACCTCCAAAGTAGGAGACTCCACCACACTCCTGGGCAGCAAATTCCACTGTCAAACAGCTCTTACTGTCAGGAAGTTCTTCCTAATGTTTAGGTGGAATCTTCTTTCTTGTAGTTTGGATCCATTGCTCCGTGTCCTCTTCTCTGGAGCAGCAGAAAACAACCTTTCTCCCTCCTCTATGTGACATCCTTTTCTATATTTGAACATGGCTATCATATCACCCCTTAACCTCCTCTTCTCCAGGCTAAACATGCCCAGCTCCCTTAGCCGTTCCTCATAAGGCATCGTTTCCAGGCCTTTGACCATTTTGGTTGCCCTCCTCTGGACACGTTCCAGCTTGTCAGTGTCCTTCTTGAATTGTGGTGCCCAGAACTGGACACAGTACTCCAGGTGAGGTCTGACCAGAGCAGAATACAGTGGCACTATTACTTCCCTTGATCTAGATGCTATACTCCAGGTTAGGCTCTTCTTCCACGGCTGAAGGCAGCAATGCTTCTGAACAGCAGTTGCTGGAAACCACAGGAAGAGAGAGGGGTCTTGTGTTCAAATCCTGCTCATGGGGTTCCCACCATGGACACCTGGTTGGCCACTATGAGAGAACAGGTTGCTGGACTATGATGGGCCATTGGGCCTCCTCTTCTTGTGTTCTTAGAGGTTTATAGCAAAACTGCCCTGTGAAAGCTGCCACAAAACCACATGCACACTTTTTATGAAAATCTGCCGGAATACATCGGGTCGATTTGCAAAAAAAACACCACCCAAAAAAACAAGAAACCTGCTTTATCCCTAGAAAGCAGTAAGAATTTAATTCCACTAGCCCCGCCGTGAAAAACAGCTGCAAAAGACTTGCCCCAGCCGGCAAACTGCCCTCTCTCCCAAGATAACGCCCTCGCTTACGATCCCTTGTGAAAAATAGTGGGGGAGATCCTAGACGCCCCAAAATGCTTTTTGAGGCCTGGGGAAGAAAATATCTAGGAAAGTTCAAAGGAGCTGGAGTGGTTTAGTTTGGGGTTGGGAAGGCCATGAGGGAACACGATAGCAATCTTCGCAAACACGAAAGGTCTCGTCTTAAAGGAAGATGCGGTTGGTCTCCAGGGCGAAGGATAATGGCAAACCCCCAAATTTCAGATGGACGAGAGGCAGGATTTTCCAAGGATCTCAGTGGACCAAGTTAATGATTTCTCCCCTCTTTCCCTCTGTGCCAGATGCTTCCGGGTTTCCGATTGAACATTCATTGCTTCCTTTATTTCTTATCCATTGCATTTTACTGCGTTAAGAACAAGTCTACGGAATTCAAGCTGAAGTACAGTGAAATGCAACAGATAAGGGGGGGGGGAGAGAGAAAGGAGCAATGAAAATACAAATAAAAATCGTACGGCATCAAGATGGAACCAAGACTGGACATCTGGGTACCAGGCTGCCTGGAGTACTGTGTCCAGTTCTGGGCACCACAGTTCAAGAAGGACACTGACAAACTGGAACGTGTCCAGAGGAGGGCAACCAAAATGGTCAAAGGCCTGGAAACGATGCCTTATGAGGAACGGCTAAGGGAGCTGGGCATGTTTAGCCTGGAGAAGAGGAGGTTAAGGGGTGATATGATAGGCATGTTCAAATATATAAAAGGATGTCACATAGAGGAGGGGGAAAGGTTGTTTTCTGCTGCTCCAGAGAAGCGGACACGGAGCAATGGATCCAAACTACAAGAAAGAAGATTCCACCTAAACATTAGGAAGAACTTCCTGACAGTAAGAGCTGTTTGACAGTGGAATTTGCTGCCAAGGAGCGTAGTGGAGTCTCCTACTTTGGAGGTCTTTAAGCAGAGGCTTGACAACCATATGTCAGGAGTGCTCTGATGGTGTTTCCTGCTTGGCAGGGGGTTGGACTCGATGGCCCTTGTGGTCTCTTCCAACTCTATGATTCTATGATTCTATTCTATTCTATGATTCCCATCACTTCTGGCCCACCCTGCTCAGCTAAGAACAATCACAGACACACCTGGATGATGCTCAGTCCATGGGAACCCTCGCCCCAAAATATAATCAGGATCCTGAGGAATTGCACCTTCTGGGTTTCCTAGCTGGGTGTGGGGGTTTTTTGTGAGCCTGATGATCAGTCAGAAACAAGAAAGAGAACCAGAGGCCTTGTGTACAATAGATCACTTCCAGAGCCTTGTTTACAACCCATATCCCTGTCTGCACAGAAGATGGTCAAACAAGGTGTTTTGCAGTTGTTGTTTTTTAAAAAGTAAATTTAGGCTTATCTAGCTTTCGATTTGAGGAGGAATTAAAGAACCTCTTAATGAGGGTGAAAGAGGAGAGTGCAAATTATGGTCTGAAGCTCAACATTAAAAAAAACCTAAGATCATGGCCACTGGTCCCATCACCTCCTGGCAAATAGAAGGGGAAGAAATGGAGGCAGTGAGAGATTTTACTTTCTTGGGCTCCATGATCACTGCAGATGGTGATAGCAGTCACGAAATTAAAAGACGCCTGCTTCTTGGGAGAAAAGCGATGACAAACCTAGACAGCATCTTAAAAAGCAGAGACATCACTTAAAAAGCACCTTGCCGACACCACCTTGCCGACAAAGGTCCGTATAGTTAAAGCTATGGTTTTCCCCGTAGTGATGTATGGAAGTGAGAGCTGGACCATAAAGAAGGCTGATCGCCGAAGAATGGATGCTTTTGAATTCTGGTGCTGGAGGAGACTCTTGAGAGTCCCATGGACTGCAAGAAGATCAAACCTATCCATTCTGAAGGAAATCAGCCCTGAGTGCTCACTGGAAGGACGTATCCTGAAGTTGAGGCTCCAAGACTTTGGCCACCTCATGAGAAGAGAAGACTTCCTGGAAAAGACCCTGATGTTGGGAAAGATGGAGGGCACAAGGAGAAGGGGACGATGGAGGACGAGATGGTGGGACAGTGTTCTCGAAGCTACCAGCATGAATTTGACCAAACTGCGGGAGGCAGTGGAAGACAGGAGGGCCTGGCGTGCTCTGGTCCAGGGGGTCACGAAGAGTCGGACAAGACTAAACAACAACAACCAAGCTTTTGATTGATTAGCTAATAGAACTATCCGGCAGCAAAGTTTTAACCCGTGATTAAAACATTCGTTGATTAATGGTACTGCCTCACTGATCATAGCTAGTGAAAAATATATGGGAATCTGGGTATCAGAATCAGCGATATAGCTGTCAACACCACCCCCATCTGAATTCGCATGGGTTTCAAGACGGATGGATTTTTTCTGGGCTGGGGCTGCTGCGCAATCGTTAACATTAACACTTTGTTCCAATGTAATATTTGGCAATGGCACGTATGCATATGCATACCGGGATCTGCCCCTCAATGTTGCAACCGTTAATAAGCAATGTGGAAATATGAATTTGTAAAAGATGTTTCCTTACGCCTACAACAAAACGGAACCTTCCGGAAGGCACTCGGAGGGCCTGCAAAACAACAGCAACTTTTTTGCCGCATAAACATCTGTGCATCCGCCCCAAAAACACATTTGAGAGATTCAGTGTCGAAATTCGGGAGATTTGTTTATTTGTTTAAAACGAGGAGGCAGAAAACCCCGGTTTGGTTCAGTTTGTTGCTCCAGAGAGAAAAAAGGCATCACTTTAATTTTAAAATATCTCGTTTATCCCAAACGGCCTGAGGGACTTGAAGGCGGCTGTGGCGATGGTGTTGAGGCAGTGGGTCTGAAGTGCATAAAACCGGGAATGGTTTTGGAATAATTCCAGACTTCTGAGAGGCAAGAGAGGAAATCAGGCTGGGCTTCAGCGTTCAGCATTATTCCTTGTGGCATCACGCACCGGTCGCGAAAACCGGTCACGAGGAAAAGGCACTTTGCACATGATCAAAGGGACTCTTGTGCCATCCATCTGCATGGTCTGGGAATCACCCCCGGGCAGAGCGGACTTGGCAACCAGGTTTGAACCCGCGCTCAGCCATAAGGCTCACTGGATGACCTGGGGCCACGCACGGCCTCACCCACCTTGCAGGGTTGATGTGAAGAGAAAATGCAGAGGAGGAAAACAAGGCGAACCTCCTTGGAAGTAAAAGTGGAATACAGTGGTACCTCTGGTTGCGAACGGGATCCGTTCCGGAGCCCCGTTCGCATCCTGAAGCGAACATAAGATGCGACTGTGTGTCTGCGGGTCGTGTTTCGCCGCTTCCATGCATGCGCGTGACCTCATTTTGAGCGTCTGCGCATGTGCGAGTGGCGAAACCCGGAAGTGACGCGCTCTGTTACTTCCGGGTCGCCGTGGAGCGCAACCCGAAAATATTTAAGCTGCAGTGTATTCCTCCTGAGGTATGACTATATAGACACATACACACAGACACACACACACAATACCATTAAAGTGTGTCTTTCCCTCGGGGAATCCTGGAAACTATAGTTTACACCTCACAGAGCTACATTTCCCAAGATTCTTTGCAAAGGAGTGGGGACGTGCTTTAAATGTATGGTGCGTACACACACACAAAAGTCTCTCTTTTTTCCAAAGGAAGGGAAAAGAAATCACTAGCACGCAATGCCTCCTCTGAAATGATAGGCTTCTGAAGGAAAAGTACCACGTTGTGCAATTACATCTCTGCAGAAGACCATCAAGGTCATCCAACCGGGCCTTGCCGCAGAAGCGAGGGCAGGACCCCTCAACGCCCCAAATCCTCTCCACAAGATTACTCGGCAAGACAAAAGAGTATAAAGGCTACAATCAGAAACAGATTACAGTTTGCCACACGCGGTTTCGGGGGGGGGGGGACGGGGGACGGGACCAAGGACCATCAAGGCCACAAGCCCCCGTAAGGGACAATGTCAAGTGACTTCAGATCGGCTGGTTTTTCATTTGCAAGGAAGGATAAAACCTGGATGCACCAGTTTAAAAAAAAAAACGGGGGGGAGAGAGAAAAATCAAAACGAGTGCCAGACTGACTCCACAGAAGCACTCGAGATGTGAGATTCTTACCTATCATAAATGTCACATTTTCGGCAAAGGGGTGGCGTTTCCTAGTGGCAAACGGGAAGAATATATTCTTCATGCCGAATTGCCTGACAGGAGATAAAGACAAAAAACGCCTTAAACAATTTGACATCTGTTTGCCAAGGAATCACAGGCAACTCCCCAGGTGTCAAGAGGAAGAAAATATTTTACAAGGAGCCAAGCCGTCAAAGCTACACCCAGACTGACTGCTGGTTTTTACAGCTGCCAAACCGAAACAGGTAAGCAGATCGCTTTTATTGGGTCAGCTTCGGCGAGGGGGCTTGCGGGTTACGCAGGAAGGCCGCGGCGGCGGCGGAAAATCTCCGCGTAAAACTTGCAAGCGGACTCCTTTCCATGCGGAGAGGTTAGGAAACATTGCCGGCGTTTGTTTACGGTCCTCGTCGCAAGAGGCAACGCCCCTGAGATGAAGGCTGCGGTTGTTTCCTGCGGGGGAAACCGAGGCAAAAGCAGACAGGCTGACGGGAACATGCGCCCTTTCCGCCAGGACATCCCCCCAGAGTCCGCGGCTCAAGTTAGGCCCCCTTAGTATCCGTCTTAGTATCCCCTTAGTATGACGCAAGGATCTCAAGTGTCGGCGTGCATGTGTGAACGTAAGCAGAAAGCCCTGCTGGGTCAGGGCCAAGGTCCATCGAGCCCAGCGTCCTGTTCTTTTTGGAAGACCGCAAGCAGGACTCTCCCCTCTCGAGGTTTCCAACAAACGATGGAGGGAAAACACGGCCTAGCAACCACAGACAGCCTCCGTCCTCCGGGAACCCGCCTAATCCTTTTGCAAAGCCTTCCAAGATGGCGCCTGTCACTTGCAGGAGTGTAGCCCACCGTTTGGACGACGCGGCGTGACAAGGTCTTTCTTTCGCCTTCCCCTACCCAGCTGCACCAAACAGCCCTGGGTTCTAGGATTGTGAGAGAGGGAGGAAACTTTTCTCTGGGGTGACCAGAACTATACATGGCGTCCCAAGCGCGGTCATCCCATAGGTTCACACATGACGGCATTACGCTCTATTATTGTTTTTATTTGCAGATCGCGATTCCTCGTGCCCAATTTGCTTCTTCCCTAGCTGCCGCCACGCAGAGCGTTGGCGTCTTCACGGAGCTACCCACTAGGACCCAAAGGCCTCGCTCCTCAGCCGCCGCCAACGTGGCTTCCAAACCGCCTTAAAACAGAGATGGACACTGCTCACAATTCACACGGACGGTTATGAGTTATAAATCCCTATCTGGCTTAGGCGCTGACTGTCTCAAGGGCCGTATTCTCCCCTTTGAATCTGCCTGGGCTCTGGGATCTTTGGGGCAGGCTTTTCTCTCGCTCCCGCCACCCTCACAGGGACGCGGGGCAGGGTCTTCTTGGTGGTGGCTGCTCCCAGGCAACTTTGGAACTCACTGCTTAGAGAAGCCAGACAGGCTCCCTCTTTGCTGCCCTTCCGCCGGCAGGACAACAAAAGACTTTTATTCTGACTGGCTTTGGGGGACTGACAGTTTTGTTTTTTAAAGGAAAGGGCTTTTTAAAGAGTGCTGTGCTGTTTTTTTTACTATACTATTTGTAGTTCAATAAATTCATTTTTATTGTTGTTTCTTTGCCTTTTAACTATTATCTTTTATGCGTTCATAGCCTTCTGTGTTTTATCTGTGTTTTAATTTGCGTAAGACGCCTTGAGTCCCACCCTAGGGAAAGGGCAGGATATAATTAAAAACAACAACACAGCGGAGATTCGTTAGTCACCCTCACCTCAGACTTTTGGGTATCTCATGAATACCTTTTTATGCCAACGGGCCTGATCTGTTTAATTTTTCTTATGACTGGCCCGTCATTCTAAATGATCGTTTGGAACTGTCTAATATCTGTATGGTATTTTGTCTTTTTTATTATATTAAAGTATCCACTGTCTTACACCCCACTGATATTGCACACGAGATGGTATATAAATACTTTTGTGAATAAATGAGCAGGCCTGCAGCAGGGCTTATTCTCAGATAACCAACGGGGAGAAAACATTTTAATGCAAAATCTCAAATCCTCCCAGATCTTTTACACATCTACCGATGCCCTCCTATAGGCCAAAAAAACAGGCTGCGCGTTGGGTCAGGCTAGCAGCCTTTTGCTGTCTGACACTCCGGCTGAATCCATCTGCACGCAACAGCTTTCAAAATGGTTCAGGAGTCAGGCGTTCTCTCTCCAGGAAACTGTGCGAAGGAGGTTGAGAATTTCTTTGAGGTCTTGGCATCGCCACCAAAACTACAGTTCCCAAGATCCTTTCAGGGTGGGCAGGGGGAAAACCCAGCAGGCAAAAACCGGTAACCAAAAACAGATATGCAAGTTTGTTGCGTAGATTAGGGGTGGGTAGAATTTAAGTCTGTCAGATCTACTTTGCTTTTTACGGGGACCCAAAGATCTGTCAACCAGAGTCACATGCAAAAAGCAGAATTCAGAGTACATTCGAACCTTACAGGAGCCTCCCTTTTATTTAGCATTCATCACAATCTGTTTTCAGGGAGGTTAGACCATGTGGCACCGGAGCAAGTGTTATTATCCGACACTTTCCAGTATAACTTTCCTTATCGCTAAAAAGTCTGGTCTTCTGGGGAAGAGAGTTTGTTGCACAGCACATCCCAGGCAACTGCAACTCCTAGGCCAGAATTTCCGGAATTAAATCCCACCTGGAAATAGCGAGAACCTGGGAGCACATTTGTTCTCCGCACCGGAACAGAACCGAGCTCACATAACAAAAGTCCACTCTTGGCTCTTCCCAAGTTTTCAACGTTTCAGCAGCTTCGTTTAAGGCAGAAAAGGTGTTCCTCAGTTGCTGAGAAGCATTAAACAGGGAGTCAAAAAACCCCGGACGATCTACTATAAATCATTCGGAGACGATTTACCAGTAGATCCTGAACAACCGCCCGCCCGCTTCTGATGTGGATCTGCCCTACCTGTGATAACAGGAAAGAAGAGAGAAGCCAACACAATCTTTTCAGAAAGAAATATCATTGCCAGATAGGATGAGCAGACCGAACGACTTCTCAGTGTGTACACACTTCTTGGGTGCAGGCTAAAGTTGACGCAACTGAGCAGAGCGTCACGCGAGACACTCCCCCAGGGCAAGGGGTACGAGAACTCCTGCAAAGTTTTTAATCCAAATTAGCGCGCCAGAGCTCAGATAAATCCACAGCACCGTACGACCACCTCTAACGCACATTTTAAACTTGCGCAATTTCAACCCTGTGCAGCTGGTGGAAACGGCGCAAGTCAAATCCAAGCAAAGCAGAGAACTTAAAAATTATTTTTGTACGGAGTCATCCCCTTGGGTTACCCAGCACAAAAAGAGCTTTTTAGCTCTCCGCCTTGCTTGCTAGGCAAATCCCCCTCTCCTCCCCATACCTGTTAGCTGCAGGAGAGCTCCAAGATTTCGGGTGCACATGATTTTCGTGTATGCATGGAACCCTTGGAACTGAACCCATGCGCAAGATGCAGCCGTACTGTATAAGTTGATCGCGGCTTGTGGCCCAAAAAGCCACACAACTTTTCTCACCGGGGGAGAGGCAGTCGTATCAGACAGCTACCCTGTCGCAAAAACACAGCTTGCAACGCAACGTAAAGCAACGTCCCAAACGTGAGGCGCACGTCCCAAAAGAAGTGTGCCCCGCAAGTATTTTTATTTATTAAATATGTATATTGCCCTTCATCCGCAGAGCTCAGGAATCGCCTTCCACCAGGCCAGTTTTCTACGTGGAAAAACTGCCTTATACACCGAGTTAGATCTTAGCTCAGTCATTGCCTGGCAAGGTTTCAGGAAGGAGACATTCCCAGCCCTACCTGCCGGGGATTGAACCCAGCAACTTTTGGAGACGAAAAACAGATGTTCTTCGTCAGGGCAACCCCTTCCCTATCAAGCCCAGTGGTCTGCCAGGGTCTTGGACCGAGAAAGGTCTTTTGCATCGCTTGCTTTCTGACATCAGAGATATCAGGAATTTAATGTCTGAGCTTTCTGGACTGCCATAGAGCATGGGTAGGCAAACTAAAGCCCGGGGGCCGGATCCGGCCCAATCGCCTTCTAAATCCGGTGTGCGGACAGTCCACAAATCAGCATGTTTTTACATGAGTAGAATGTGTCCTTTTATCTAAAATGCATCTCTGGGTTATTTGTGGGGCATAGGAATTCGTTCTTTATTATTTTTTCAAAATACAGTCCGGCCCCCCACAAGATCTGAGGGACAGTGGACCGGCCCCCTGCTGACAAAGTTTGCTGACCCCTGGGCCATAGAGCCACGGTCTTTCCTATTGCTGCAATCGCAGAATCCGGCCTGTAAAAAGTGAAGAAGCCTGCAGTTCCCAGGCTGTTTGTGCCATCATGTTGTGTCATGAGGGCAGGACTTTGGGGGGGTCCCCAACCGCAGCAGAGTGGGGCTCACTATGTTATGAAAGAGGTGGAAACAACCCCCAACCTAAAGAGGGGAGCTTTCCATTAAAACAGAACCTAAAAAAACTAGTTAACTGCTCCACTGGGCAGCGGGTCAAAACATGGGACAAGCTGTGGCCACGGCAGAGAAATCAACACCAGGACAACTTTGCTTGAAAGCGTTTTGGACATTGATGCGACTAATGTGCTGGTCTCACACACACAGACACACACACACACCCGAAATTTGCCCGCTGCCTTTCAGGTCCTAAGGCCTCCCAAAGCAGCCCACTTCAATAAATAAAAGAACGAAACAATTCTTTTCGGGAAAAATAGAAATCCGTTGCCCAAACACATCCGAGCCGCAGATTAGAACGACGCACAGCCTCCCACTGCAATGCACACAGAACGTCTCTGCGTACTTTCGCCGGCTTAAATATTCATTGTCGGGGCAGCCAAAGGGCTTTTCCCCTTCACAATGCTTCCATCGCTCACGCTTCCGGGGGAAGTGAGGGTTTTGATCCGTGGAAATGGCGGAGCCACCGAGTTAGAGCTGGAAGACTTAAATCCAGAGCTGAAAAGGGGAGAGGGCGATGGACTTAGAATCACAGAGGGACCCTGAGCATCCTCTGGTCCACGCATCCCCAACCTGCAGCCCTCCAGATGTTTTGGCCTACAACTCCCATGATCCCTAGCTAACAGGACCAGTGCTCAGGGATGATGGGAATGTAGTCCAAAACATCTGGAGGGCCGAAGGTTGGGGCTGCCTGCTCTAGTTCAACCGCAGACTGTCGCGCCAGAGTGGTGCATGCTCTGGTTATCTCCCGCTTGGACTACTGCAATGCGCTCTCCGTGGGGCTACCTTTGAAGGTGACCCGGAAACTGCAACTAATCCAGAATGCGGCAGCTGGACTGGTGACTGGGAGTGGCCGCCAAGACCACATAACACCGGTCTTGAAACACCTACACTGGCTCCCAGGACATTTCCGAGCACAATTCAAAGCGTTGGTGCTGACCTTGAAAGCCCTAAACGGCCTCAAAGGCCCAGTATACCTGAAGGAGCATCTCCACCCCCTCGTTCAGCCCGGACACTGAGGTCCAGTTCCGAGGGCCTTCTGGCGGTTCCCTCCCTGCGAGAAGCCAAGTTACAGGGAACCAGGCAGAGGGTCTTCTCGGTAGTGGCGCCCGCCCTGTGGAACGCCCTCCCATCAGATGTCCAAGAGAACAACAACTACCAGAGTTTTAGAAGACATCTGAAGGCAGCCCTGTTTAGGGAAGCTTTTAATGTTATTGTATTTTAATATTCTGTTGGAAGCCACCCAAAGTGGCTGGAGAAACCCAGCCAGATGGGTGGGGTATAATTACTACTATTATTATTATTATTATTATTATTATTATTATTATTATTATTATCACCCCCTACAAGGCAGGAATGTACAGCTGTCCCATACGGGGATCAAACCTGCAACCTTGGCATTATTGGCACCCCACTCTAACCAACCAAGCTGTCCAGCCTAATTTCTTTCACGGCTGGAGGATGAAAGCACCTTCTGCGCAAGGCAAGGAAGTGATGGAGCTTCTCTTCAGATGCTTTCTGGACTGCTAACCCACAGCAGTTCCTGCCAGCATGGCTAGCGGTGACGGATGATGGGAGTTACAGTTCAACATGATCTGGAAGGTCACACACCTCGTCCACCCGACACGGAGGCAGGCCGTAGGTCTGTGGTCATGTGTGATGGACATGTACCTCTGGTCCGCTGCGCCTGCACAGATACAACTCCGGGTGTCAAACATCTTGCTCTCTGCTTCCCTTTGGACCACATCAGTGAAGCCAAGAGAGGGGTCTTGTCATCTGGGCAGCCCCGGGGACAAGCAAACGTAGCAGTTTGACTTCACCCCCAGAGGCACACTCCATTGACTCTCGGGGCAAGATGGGTGCCAACAAAGATGAACATCGAGGGCAGGTGTAGAAACATACCTGATCAAAACCAGGCTGCAGCAGATTCTACATTTACAGGATTCACACCTTTAAAGGCACATTGGCACCTGAAAGAGATTAAGGGCCCCGTCCACATCTCGGCTTAATATCTCCTCCAACTCCTGCCGTCCAACACTGTCCCGCTATCTAAATCCATAGATTCCCTACGTTTTGAAAAATCCGAATAGGAGAGAGCCACAACGGTCGCATGGGTAATCTCTGGATTTAGGGGAAAGGGAAGTTGCGGGGACAGCAGGATTTCGAGGAGAAAGCCGTGTGGACGAAGGGGAATTAAAGGAGATACCCGCGGGTTCACAATCCACAATGTGATGTAGTGTCACAGAGGCACCAGGACACTTGAGAGCCATCTCAGCCAAGTCTACAGGGTGTGGCAGAATTTCAAAGAGGGCTGGGTTGCGAGAAACGAGAAGAGGACGAATTCAGATCCCTTGGAGGACAAGACATCCCATCTCTGGGGCTAAAATGTTTGCCATCTGATCGCGAAGGCAAGAAATGCAAAGCACACTCTCCTTTTTTTTTCACTGGGAAAGAAAGATGATAATAATAAAGAATAGATGAGCAACTCCAGGGAGGGGGAGATATTGCATTCAACTCTCACATCCTTTTAGACGTACGCGATTAATTTATTTATTTTTGCCACAATAACCATCACAGGTGGGTGTTTTCCCCCCTCTCCCTCCACAAACACCCTTCCGGCTGAGACGGACCCCAGGATGGAAGAATCGCAACCTTTACTTTTGAAAAGACGCCTCACCTTTTTTGATATGGCGGTCAACCAATTTATTGACTCATTAACTCGTCGCATTTAAATAAATTTGCACATTACGGGAACCTCAGCTCGCCGAGATATGGGAGGAAAACGCAAGGACGCAACTATTTAAAAATCAAAAGCTCTTGCCGGAAGGAAAGCCTGCCTTTAATGTATCTGCGTGACCTTTGCAGCAGTCATACGCCGGGACCAGTATCACCTCCTCACAAACAAACATGCGCCATTAAGACAGCCGAGGCAGCAGATCAATCAACTTTTTAAAAAAGCTTTCTAAGTTGATTAATCTATTGCAGCCATCTGGCTTGGGAGGGGAACCAAACAGGTACGCACAACAGACACGAACACAAATATTCCGATTCACACCAAACTCGCACGCCAGAAGTGGCGGCTGCAGGAGTCACAAAAAAAGACGCACAACTCATGCTAAACTCTCTCTTTCTTCGGAGGGGGCCTGAGATGAGTTAAAGAGAGCGGGGAGGAGAAACCCCCAGCCACAAAATGGATAGGAAAAGATATACGCTCAAGCCACACAATCTTTGCTGAGTTGGGCAGGACAATTTAAAAAGCGATTGCTCTGTGTGGGTTCTCGGGAAACAACAACTTTTCCTCTGAGAAACAACCTTCGCTTGCTTGGTTTTAAACAATCGCGGGCACCCCACAGACCAGAGCTTCTTGAGGATATGCCCCCCCCCCTTTGCCCACAATTTTTCCAGTGGAGAGAAGCGCTCCCCCTTCCCTAATTTTTTTAGGCCACTCTAACTAGCTGAAGCTGCCTGGACCACTCTTTCCTCTGGCCCATCCTTCCCCTTTCAGACCTAAATCTGCAGGAAAATAATAATAATAATAGTAATAATAATGGCACTCCTCCACCCTCCAAAATCCCCAAACAGGAGAGATTCCAACACTGGGGGGAATACCTCTGCTGGGACACAAATAGGAATAAATTTTAAAAACTACAAGAAAGAAGCAGTTTGTATGTTGAATTTTTTTTTGCAAAGTTCTGCTGTGTTAGCCCCACCGGCCTGAACGTGGCCTTGGGCAGGAGGCAGCCTGTGTTCTTGCCAAACCCATTCATTCCTATGGGGCTTCTATGCTGGAGAAATTTCCCACTGAATTGTGGCCACAAAACCAAGAGAAAAGAGAGAGGCTGGCTGGAGGCCTCCTCTGCTCAGGTGTGCAATTTTTAAATAAGTAAATGTCCCTTTCGATTGTTTCCAACAGAGTTTTGATGATCAGATGTGCACATTTATCAAGGAGTGGGCGAGGGGGGGAGGAAATGTGTGATGTTTTAAAAAAAATAAATTTCCCCTCCTCCCTTTGTAGGAGATTTCTAAGGTGAGAGAAAAGGTAGAAAGAAAGAGAAAAAAGCACATGCACACACACACCATGATTTAGGCAAATAGGCCTATTAAGTTCTAATATATATTTCTGTTGCTAGGAAGCGCTGCCTCGCATGGCGACAGAGCGCAAATTGTAGCACTTATGAATCACAGGTTTTTTCCCCCCAAGTGCGAGAGAGAGAGATTTTTCTGACAAACAACCGCCTTGCTTTCCTCTCTCTTTCTCCCCCCCGCCCCCATTCCCCCTCCCCAATTCCCCAACACTGTGTTGTTTTTTTCCTTTTTTTCAAAAATAAAAAATAAAAATGATGTGATGCTAAATCTCAAGCTCCTATGTAAATTATTCCAATCCAACCTCCTCCTTGCTTAAGGAGAAGAGAGAAAAAATTTGCAAGGAGGACTAGGGTTTCAGAAGTTATTGGGGGTTTAGCCACAATTGTTAACAGATGGGAGTCAGTTTCTGGGACTCAAGCAGCAGTGTGTGTGTGTGTGTGTGTGTGTGTGAGTGAAGAGAGAGGGGGGGGGGGGAGAGAAAGTATTCATCCCATCTCAAGAGCTCAAGGGGGAAACTGACCAGTTTTGGAAACTCAGAGAAAAGAGGAGCAAGAAATAAAAGTATGTTTTTAGTCTGACCTATTAAAGCTGTGATCTGGGAGGGAGAGAGTGTGTCTGATTTTACAAAAATGGGCAGCGCATAAGAACTTCCTTTCAATGCACCGCAGAACAACTTCCCAAGCCGGGGGGGGGGGAGAGTGCCCCCCACCCGCCCCCCCAAAAGGATTTGTGCGTTTTGAACATTTAATCCACACATACAAAGAGAAAGAGAGACTGAGACAGGAGTGGATGTGAGCACACAAAAGAGGACCACAGATAATTACAGAACCCAGTCTGCACAGACCCACCCAAATCGCCAAGAAAAGTTGAAAGCGCCAAGGCTTGCACACCAACACACCTCCACACGCCCCAGTGCCTTTTCAACAACCATGATGGAACCAAACATCAAGTGCGCAGAAAATCTCTTGCAGCAGCTGCTTTGCAAAATGAAAGAAAAAGGCCATCACAGCAACACATACAAGCCTCATCATTCAATCTTCAGATTACAGATGAGCATGGTTTTTAAGTTATCCCCGGCGCACAGAGGGTGCAAACCCTCCTGGATTGCTGACATTCCATATTTAATTAGGGGAGTTCCACTGAAATTAACTTCCAGGAGCAAATGTGTTTCAGCATCAGGGTGTTAAGAACACAAAACACACACACACACACCGACACAGCTGACAACTCTTTGGTGGTGCTATTTTGCAGAGAGGGGTGGCTGGAACTTTCAAATGCAAGTTATCTTTCCAAACCCTGGGGAGCCAGGCATCAACCTCCCCCTAACTAGGCTGGAGTCAGTTATCAAAATAAACTCTTCAGGGCTAAGAGGGGAGGGAGAGAGAAGGAAACCACACTTGAAGGAGAGGAAGACACTGGAATCAGAACTTGCCTCACTCTGGATATACTGTATATATATTTTTTAAACAAACAGCTCTTGATACAAACCCAAGAATCAAATTCTCACCCAGTTCCAAGTCTTGTCCTCCTAACCCGGCCGGATGAAACCCACAGGAGTAGGAAATGGACGATCCCGAAGTTTGCAAAAGGGGAATGTATTAAAAATGTGAAGGAGCTGGAGCGAAACTGGTGTGAAACTAGCCTTCTGTAGAAGGACTCCCTTGAAATCTGACCACCACAACTACCCGCACCAAAGCACAAGGGATATTGCATTTCCCTAGATTCTCTGGTTTTTGAGTCCAGGATTTTGCCAACTCAAGAATCCAAGTAAGATTTCATTTCTTTAAAAAAATAAAATGATGCACACATAGATTCCCCCCCCACCCTGTGCCAAACTTGTGCGCGCACACCCCACCAGGAGAATTTGCACAGTGCAATACCCCCCACGCCATCCCAGCACACGACATACTTTGGACCCGGTGCGTAAGCAGGGAACACAACCCACAGATACACACACACACTCCAAAATACTTACTTTTTGTTCGAGGTGTTCCAATAGATTGGTTCCAAGCTGAGCCCTTCTATAAACCAGAGTTCTAGCAGAGCGAACAGGAGACCTGTATAAAATCCAACCCATGAGATTCCTGGGGCCATTACTGCGAGAGAAGCACAACTCCTTTTTTTGTGGAGGAAGGGGGGCACCAAATCCCCTTCAGTCTTTTTTCTCTCCCCCCCCCTTTTTCTCTCTTTCTTCTCCTTTGTTTTCTTTCTTTGACAATCTCTCTCTCGCGCACACACACAAAAATCCAAGAACGGCAGAGACACAGAGAACAGCACTCCTCTTTTTTTTTTTTTGCAAACAGACCGGGGCTAAAAGCGCAGACGCACGCAAAAGAGAATACTAATAATATTGTTATTTTGCATGTTTAAAAAAAAGGAGATCGAGAGAGAAAGGGAGAGAGAGGTTGTGGTTTTTTTTAAAAA